>NC_091432.1:29335646-29611784 GCF_964237555.1 Oryctolagus cuniculus
TACACACAGACTGAAAGCAAAAGGATGGAAAAAGGTATTCCATGATAACAGAAACCAAAAAGGAGCTGATGTAGCCATCCTAATATCAGACAAAATAGACTTTACCACAGAAACTGCTCAAAGAGACAAAGAAGAAAACTACGTAATGATTAAGAGATCTATTTAACAGGAAGATAGGACTATAATAAATGTATAAGTACCTAATTACAGGGCACTAGCTATTTAAAAGAAATGTTAATGGATCTAAATGGGGACATAGATTCCAGTACAATAGTAATGGAAGACTTCAATACCCCACTTTCAACAATGGACAGATCAACCAGACAAAATCAGCAAGGAAACAACAGAGTTAATTGACACTACAGACCAAATGGACCTAATGGATATCCACATAACTTTTCATCCCACAGTTGCAGAATACACATTCTTCTCAACAGTACATGGCACTTTCAGTAGGATAGACCACATGCTAGGCCATAAAGCAAGTCTCAGCAAACTCAAAAGAATCAAAATCATACCATACATCTTCTCTGACCACAATGGAATGAACCAACTTATCTTTGACAAAGGAGTTAAAATCAATCCCTGGAGCAAGAACAGTCTCTTCAACAAATGGTGCTGGGAAAATGAGACTTCCACATATAAAAGTATGAAGCAAGACTCCTACCTTACAGCTTATACAAAAATCCACTAAAAATGGATTAAAGACCTAAATATATGAATCGATACCATCAAATTATTAGAGAAATTTGGGGAAACCCTGCAAGACATCAACATATGGAAAGAGTTCTTGGAAAAGTCCCCAGAAGCACAGGCAATCAAAGTCAGAATTTTTAAATAAGATTACATCATATCGAGAAACTTCTGCATTGTAAAAGAAACACTCAGCAAAATGAAGAGGCAGCTGACAGAATAGGAAAAATTATTTGCAAACTGTGCAACTGATAAAAGATTAATATCCAGAATACATAAAGAGCTCAAGAAACTCAACAACAATGAAACAAGCAACCCAGTTAGGAAATGGGCAAAGAAATTAAACAGGCATTTTTCAAAAGAGGAAGTCCAAATGGCCAATAGTTACATGAAAAATGCTCAGGATCACTAGCCATCAGGGAAACACAAATCAAAACCACAATAAGGTTTCACCTCAACCCTGTTAGAATGGCTATCATACAGAAATCAACAAACAAATTCTGGCAAGGATGTGGGGAAAAAGGTACCCTAATCCACTGTTGGTGGGAATGTAAACTGGTACAGCCACTGTGGAAGATAGTATGGAGATACTTCAGAAATCTGAATATAGACCTACCATATGACCCAGCCATCCCTCTCCTGGAATTTACCCAATTGAAATGTAAAGAGCATATGAAAGAGTTATCTCTACCCTTGTGTTTATTGAAGCTCAATTCATAATAGCTAAGATTTGGAAACAATACAAATGGTCATCAACTGAAGACTAGATAAAGAAATTATGGGATATATACATTATGGAATACTATAAAATGGTTTAAAAAAAAAGAAAGAAAAGAAATCCTGTCATTTGCAACAAAATGGATGCAACTGGAAAACATTATTCTTAGTGAAATAAGTCTGTCCCCCAAAGGACAAAGACCATATGTTCTCTCTATTCTGTGGCAACTAATAGAGCACCTAAAAGGTAATCTATACTAGTGAAATTGACACTTTGAGATGCAATGACTTCAAACAGCCCTTATTCTGACTGTTGAGGAATAGGTTTTTTCATGCTATTTGTTAAACTCTTTACTAAGTATAGAGTTTATCTGATGTGTATAAAATTAATTGAAAATAGATCTTAGTAAAAAGTAAGAATGGGAATAGGAGAGAGAGGAGGAAATGGGTAGGAGTGCAGGGGGGCAGGTAGGGTGGGAAGAATCATTATGTTCCTAAATTTGTATTTATGAAATCCATGAAGTTTGCACACCTTAAATAAAAGGTTTCTGGGGAAAAAAAGAAAGAAATGTTTAGAGAATAAGCTAGTCTCAATATCTAACCCAAACTTCATCACATGGGCCCGAAGAATCTCGGTTTAAACTCAAAGTTTCTCCTGAAAAGTTCTGCCAGATGCTAACCACACTATTTGACCAATTTCTTGCAAGAAAGAGGTTTTGTTTTCACTCCTACTTTTCTATCCAGACAAGTTTAAACCAAACCCAAGGAGTCCAAAAGAATCTGGTACTAAACCATCCCCTTCACCTTGCAATCTTCCCATGCTCTGCTGCTGACCAAAATGCCCCCTTCCCACACACCCAACCCCTCCATCCCCAACCTACCCCAACTCACTCCAACCACACACACAGGATTCTGAGAACACAGCTACTTAGAAGGGAGAGTGAATTATCTGCTCCAGTAGTTTCCACAGATCTTTCCATGAACAGTGCCAAAAGTTGAATTTTCTCCAAGGTCTTAAGGAATTTTTTTAAAAGATGAGGAAATTGTAGGGGGTTTTCATAAAACTAAATTTAATCCATTTAAATTAAGTTTAGAGATCTGTTTCAATTGGGTGCTGTCAATTTCTTACTGAGTAATGTAAAGCCATTGTCTCTCTTCTGAAAACCTACCTTCCTATACTTCTGTAAGCCACATTCTGCTCTGATAAATGTTTCTAGAAGATTCTATCATTAAGGGTGCTAAGAGAAGACTGCAAAGACAGATAAATGATAAGAGACATGTTCCTTCCTGGGCTTGTTTTAGAGTTTGTGATTTCTGTGGTGTTCTGTTTTGTGAAGTCTGCCTGAGTACTAATTTACATTGCAACAGCATTTGGTTCTAAAAATAGTGGGTCCCCAGGTTTTTCCATCAGAAGTAGTCTCAAGTTTTCAGGGATATGTGCACCATTGGTCAGTTTGCCCTCCTTAGAGATAGGAGTTCTGACTCTTCTCTTGATCACTTGTAATTCAGTGAGAGTGGCCCAAGCCAACAAATGGCCTTCTACATGGTCATTTGAGAATGCAGGCTCCAGTCACCCCAGCCATCACAATGCCCTGGGTTCCTGTGCAGAACTGGAGAGAAGGAGATCATTGGGTGCTTTATATGGGGCCAGGACAGCAAGTTCTCATTTATGCCACATTCTAATGGTTCACGAAGGAGGTTGGGAACTGCAGCCTGACTGTGGCTTTGGTTGAATATACAGCAATCACTGCCACACAGTGTCCTTCTTACATTTAGGTGTTAAAGATTTCCATTTATTAATTATGGTAATAGTAAATAGGTTTTTGTACTGGCAAAATTAAAGATTACTTGCTCCTTAGACCCCAGTACTCCTTAGGTCCGTGAAATCCAAAAGACCAATGTCAACACAGCTGGCCTCAGATGTCCTCTTTATGCCCACATATGTTGTCACATTTGGGTTCTCCCATGGTGGCTGGGGGTAAAATGGCGTGGAGTCACGACACAGACACCAGGAGTCGGGTGAAAGCGGGCTAGAGGCAAGCAGCTCGAAGACTCGTTTATTTCAGGAAGTACATGTGTTTATATAGCCAAGGCAGCCAATCCGGTCAAGGGGAGGTCCATGCCATAACCAATCACTGCCTGTTGCTAGGCAGACTTCCCTGCCAGGTGGGTTCTGTGCCATTTCCTGTGCAGCTGAACACACGTCCTGCTTGCTCGCTGGCACCATCTTGATGCATCATGCTCATTCCACCACACATATAAAGTGGTGTCTTGGATCTGTTTGTGTTTTTTTTAAAAGATTTATTTATTTATTTGAAAGGCAGAGTTACAGAAAGAGGGAAAGATAGAGAAAGAAATCTTTCATGTATTGGTTCATTCCCCAGATAGCCTCAACACCCAGGGCTGGGCCAGGCCAAGGCCAGGAGCCAGGAGCTTATTCTGCATCTCCCACATGGGTACAGAGGCCCAAGCTCTTGGGTCTTCCTCTGCTGCTTTCTCAGGCCACCAACAGGGATCAGAAGTGGTGCAGCGGAGACACAAACTGGGGCCCATATGAGATGCTGGTGTTGCAGGCAGTGGTTTAACCTACTATGCTGGTGTTGTTTAACCCACAACACCAGCCCTCCTGAATCTGTTTATGTTCATTTCCCAGTTGCACTCTTTCTTCCTGAAATCAGTGATGCATAAAGCTTCTGTCCCACCACCATATATGGAAAGTCTATAAACATAAGTCACCCTTGAGTTCTAACTAATATTAGGGTTATAACTATTCTCTAGTAATACTAGCATATCCAAGGTTTTGAACTAGTGTTAAATCTAGGACAGGATTGACCAAGCTTGAAGTTCCTAGGAGAAATTTTGTGTTCAACAGAGAATAGAATTTAGAACAGTTTCTAAGCTTGTTTTAATATTTTGAGCTTTTGTTAAACTTGCTTTCCAAATAATTGGTTAAGTTCACATATTTGCATTGGGCTCTTTCATGAATCTTTGCAAATTAGCAGATGTTTTGTAAAAATCTCTACTTATAGGGGCAAGCACTGTGGCACAGTGATTAAAGCCCTAGCCTACAGTGCCATCATCCTGTATGGGCACCGGTTCAGGTCCTGGTTGCGCCACTTATGATCCAGCTCCCTGCTAGTATACCTGGGAAAGCAGCAGAGGATGGTCCAAGTCCCTGGGCCCCTGCACCCATGTGGGAGACCTGGAAAAAGTTCCTGGCTCCTTGTTTCAGATCAGCTCGGCTCCGGCCATTGTGGCCATCTGGGGAGTGAACAAGCAGATGGAAGACCTCTCCCTCTCCCTCTCCCTCTCCCTCTCCCTCTCCTTCTCCCTCTCCCTCTCCCTTACCTTCTCTGTAACTCTGTCTTTCAAATAAATAGGATAATTCTTTTAAAAAAAAATCTCTATTTATATATAGATTACTATGTAATCCATACTGGGAATGGATCCCTGCAACACAGATTATCTGGATTTTAGAAGCCAAGGCTAACCCTTGGCTTGAGACCCTCTGAGGACAGTATCTTCTTGCCTCCAAAACAAGTTCAGCATTGCATGCTGTCTCTACAAAAATGATAATAACAATAATTGAACCAGAAGTTTTCAGGATGAATAGGCAGAACCTTTGCAATTAAAATAGAAGGATTGTTGAA
Source organism: Oryctolagus cuniculus (assembly GCF_964237555.1). Taxonomy (NCBI): domain Eukaryota; kingdom Metazoa; phylum Chordata; class Mammalia; order Lagomorpha; family Leporidae; genus Oryctolagus; species Oryctolagus cuniculus. Next base: position 29,340,707 of record NC_091432.1, read on the forward strand.
AACCCAAGACTCCCAAGGACTGTGGGAGGTAAAGAGGCCTTTAATAGTCTCTCTTTCTCCCTCTCTATTCCTCTCTCTCTCCTTCCCTCCTTCTCTCTCTCTTTATATTCATAACAAAACATTTAAAAGGAGAAGCATCTTACCAGTAGAGATTTTTTTTAAGACAATGTTTTTCTTTTTTGGTAACCCTTGCAAATCCAGGATGAGATTGATTGTGACTGACTATGGCTAAAATATCTCAAGTGCCAACTGCATCATGAACATCAAAACAAATGCATTTAAAAAAAAAAAACTGACTCCTCTTGCATTTTTACTCTTTTTTTAGACACTAATATCCACCAAATGCCTGGAGCAAGAAACTTTAGAATCATTCTTGGCAGCCTCCTATGTCTTATTTCTGTTATCTGTCATCGTATGTATGCTATTGCATTGTATGTTTTTATTTTACTTTCCTCCCTTTCCAGCTACTTCAACACAGGAGCCATCCTTCAACTATTTGTGAATCCCTAGCACTTGCACAGAGCTGGCACAGAGGAAGCACTCAGTAAAGGGATCTAGACCCTTCCATTTCCCCAGCTCTTGATATTTAGTCACCAAGTCCTGTCCACTCTTTTCTAAAATGTCACTTAAGTCCATCCTCTTCTTAACAATCAGACACTTGTCTGTCACTCAGACCATCTGGAATCCTCTTTTAACTATTCTGACTTCAAGCTCACCCTGCCTCCATATCCAGCCCCCATATTGGTGCCAAATTGCCTTTCTAAACAGGTGTCCCTTATCTAATACCTTCATTAACATCCTTAGTGCCTGGAATTGGGTCCAAATTCTCAACAGAACCCATCTGCTCAAGGTCATCCCCAGGAACTTGTTCCTGTGTGTCCTAAACCCTAACTAACTAAGCATTTAATCAGGAAATATATCTACCCTTGGATATCTGTGGGGAATTGTTTCCAGGACACTCTTGCAGATACTAAAACCTTTGGATGTTCAAGCTGCTTACATAAAATGGCATAGAAGCATATAACTGTACACATCCTCTTGTTCATTTCAAATCATCTCCAGATGACTTATAATACCTAATACAATAGCAATCCTATGTAAATAGCTGCTATTCTGTACTGTTTAGCAAATAATGACAAAAATCTGTTCAGTACAAATGAATTTTTTTCTTTGTAAAACATTTTCAACCCATGGTTGAGTGAATCTGTAAATCTGAAACTTACAGTAGGATCACTGTGCTCCTTTAGCCCCCAGTGATTTGTTCTTTCTCCTTCTTCCATTTCCCTGCAGAAAAGTTTTAGCCATCCACCAAAACCTAGATTGTCATTTCTTCTATGAACTCAAATTTTCCAGACCATTTATAAAGCATTTCCCATAGATTCTCCACTCCACTCAACCCTGTGCTGTTTAACCATAGGAAACATATAAATTACTTTTGCATTCCTGGTACCCAGTTCCATTTCTGACACCACCAGAAGCCACAATCTTTGTTGAAAATAATTGCCAACCAGTACCTAGGATTATTTTGTATTCTGAAATACTAATTAGTATCTTCACTTCTATAAAGACTAGATTCTTGCTCTCCAGGGCTAATCCCCAAATGTGTTATTTTAGTTTAGTTTGGAAACCCTCCAGCACCTCTGCTCAGATTTGCAGACATGAAAGCATCCCTTACTAAGGAGCTAAAGAAAGCAAATTTACTTCTTTGGGGAAAAAAACCCTGCTGGTGTTATACATCTGAGATAGGTAAAGTTAACACGTGGCAATATCTCTTGTTGATAATCATGATTATAATCTCACCTTGACTAAGCAGTTTCTCAACCACTTGGATATACACGATCTCACTTGGCAAAGTCTTGGCTTTGCCAGATACAGTCAGACAGTGGCAAAGAGTCAGTATGAGTGACTTTGAGCATCAGAAAGACCAGGGTCTGTATCCCAGCTCCTCCATATACCAACTCTCCAGCCTTGGGAACATTACTTGACCTCATTTCTTAAATCCACATTTCCATACCAGTAAAAACAGGAATGACAACAATAAAAATGATTATTGAGTACTTCTTATCTACAAATAAAATTTTAAGTCATGTGTATGAAAGTCATTTAATCCTAATGAAAAAAGAAACAAATACCATGAGCTACCTTTAATTAGAAATCAGAGGCACAACTAGCAAGTGACAGTGTCAGGGTGGGGACCTAGGCTGTTAACCACTATGTTGACCACCTCAGAGGTTGGTTGTCATAGGTATTCAGTAAGATCAAGCCCATTTAGCCCTCAGCACTAAGGTCTGAACACAGTAAATTCTTCGTAAACACTGGCTCCTGTTATTCTTTTTATTATTTAGAACAAAATCAATCATTCAGCTGAACTATAAAATATCCTAATTATCCACCTATACAAGGCACCAAAGTAGCACTGCCCACTTTTCTACAGCCTCACAAGGAAGACAAAGAGAAGAATGAGTGGTAACAAAATGTGTGTGTAGCTAATGAAGGCACCTTGCAAGTCAAAGGTGCATCAGCAAGTGGGCAGCAGCACTGTGACAGAAAGCAGAGAGTTTTGGAAAGCAATCCCCACCTCTTGCACCTACTCCCGGCCTGAGGACTGCTCATTTCCCTCTGTAACAATTGTCCAGATCCCATGGAAAAGTGAGCAGTGCCCTAGACTGGGTTTTCCTGTGTATAATTCACATTACAACCCTGTTTATATCCACGTGGGAGCCAGCACAATACAGGAGCAAACTCCCCAAACCCACCAAGCCTCCTTCACTCTGAACTCGTGGAAGCTTGAGAGGCGACTCTCACTTCAAATCTATCTGCCTTCCTTGTTTTACCATTTGACCTCTTTCCTTCCCTCCAGTCTATATGCGTTCACTTTCTCCCTTGCAGTTTTACTGAAAGCAAATTACAGCAGCTAGCACCTAGAATAGGAAGAGATTGAGTTTTGAGTTGAAAGAGGGCATGCTACTATAGACACATTGCATATGTCAAGCAAACTCCCAGAAGGGACAAGCTGTAGAGCAGTGAGATCCAATAGAACTTCCAGTGAGGACGTTATCTACCTCCACAGCCCTATGTGGAGATAGGGCATGTACATCACCTCTAGAGGAATATCTACTAACACAGACAAACTAGATTTTCAATTTCACTTAGGTTTCACCAGACCCATATACTTACTGGCTACCATTTTAAAGTGTAACTCTATAGATTATCATCTACTTCTACTAACTGGTGCAGAATGGTTACTCAGGGTTCAATATCTGACCTCCTGAGACAAACAAAGAAACTAACGTCACAAGAGGCTAGCTTTTGAAAAAACCGGAAGGCTGACCTTCAAATTGGCCTGAATCCCTTAATTACTATTCTGTTCAAGCCCGTGAAAACATACATCTATCAGTTGTAAGTAAAGATGGGCTGCTGACATTTAAACAGCAGGATAAGTTGGAATCGGCTGCTGCAATTGCAGCAAATACTGAAAGAAATTAAAAATCAAGTATCACTCAAAGAAAAGCAGAATGATTCGTCTCTATGTCCCCAGTCATGCTTAGAGCTAAGAAACTAGAGTGATTTGTTTTCCTATGAAGATAGATTTGCTGAGGTAGAAAGGAAGGTGACAAGCTTTGTAAGACTTGTACAAAGCAAATGCCAAACCCTTGTGAGGATGCACGTGTAGGCAGAGCAATGTGGGGCTTGAATCTTGAAAGCAATAGGAAGCTGTTGAATTGTTTGAAGCAGGGAGGAGACATGACAAGATTTTTTAGGATTTTAGAAAGATTTTTGAGGTTGCTAAGTGCAGAAAAGTTTGGAGGAGGGCAAGGGCATACAAGAAAGCTTTGGTGTGGTTTTTGCTATTCTTCTAGCAAAAAGCAATGGAAATGAAGACTATGAGAGCAGTAGAGGCCGAGAGGAATTGGCAGATGTAAAGGATGTATAGGGGCAAAAATCACCAGCATTTGAAATGGCAGGAGGAGGGAATGAGCAAGGGGTTTGGAGTTCTCATAGCTGAATGAAGAGAAATACTATTTCCTAGACACAGACACACAAATGAATCAGATATGGTTAGGAGTAGAGGGATGTTTCATTTGGGACACTTAGTTTGAAAAATCTGATGACAACAACAGGGACAAAACCAAATGCACAATTGGACAAGAGGCTCTTGATTTCAAAGGAGAGGTTTAGTCTATGCTGCTGATTCTATTTTTAAAAAGGGTAAAACTGACAGTTTGATAAAATGTCTCACTTTCCAACACGATAAAGGTGATGCCCAGAAGTGCTACCAGTAGAGCTGGGAGGACTCCTGCAGAATTCAGCTTTCATAAGCCACATCTTTATCCTCGCAGTCCTTCCAGCTGTCCAAGCCAAGGAGAGGCTGCAGTCACCACTTCTTTAGGGCACACTGTGCTACAGAGTCTTGTTCTCACATTTCCTGTTAAAATGCGCTTGCTTTTGCAATACTGGCCAACCCTTTTTTTCTGCCTTTTAGGCTGTGATGGTTTTAAAATGTCAGCATGGACTGACTTTGTGGTCACCTGCTGACCACTTTCTGAATCTATAGCCGTAAGATCCCTGAGCCCAGAGAAGGTATAATTAGCCTGAAATCATATACCCAATGTCCACAGGGCCAGGCTTGAACTGGCCCCACCACCCAGCTCCATCTTATTGCCATCATTCAGGAATACCCAGTATCACTGACACAAGAGAAGCTAAAAATGCTATTTTCAAACATGTGGATTTTCTTTTTTAAAAATGCAATCTGTCTAATTTTAAATATTTAGCTTGTATTTTGTTTTTCAGAAGATCACCCAGGCTAGACAAAACTTCTCCAAGTCTCCACTTATACCAGGAGCCATCAGTTTCTGACTTGTGGTCTTACAGGTGGCCCCAGTACAACATCCAGGTATTCATTCACTAACAACACTTAATTACATTTTTATATGAACTGTTCTTTTTTTAAAAAATTCTTTATTTGAAAGGCAGAGTTACAGAGAAAGAGAAGGAGAGACCAAGAGAAAGAATCTCTTCTGCTGCTTCACTCCCCAAATGGTTGCAACAGCTGGGGCTGGGCTAATCCAAAACCAGGAATCAGGAGTTTCTTCCAGGTCCCCCACATGGGTGGCAGGGGCCCAAGGGCTTGGGTCAAATTATGCCACTTTTTGCAGGCCATAGCAGAGAGCTGGATCAGAAGTGGAGCAGCAGGAACTTGAACTGGTGCCCATATGGGATACCAATGCTGCAAGTGGTGGCTTAACCCACTGTGCCACAGCGCTGGCCCCACACTGAATTCTTACCATTCATGAATTATCCTTAACTACTTCCTACTAAAGCTAAATGCACCCTTAGAATCCATCTCAATACAATCCTCTAGGCAGATAATGTTCCAAATATTCAGCACTGCATATAAGTTGAGAAGCTATTTTTGCCATGTCTGTTCTGGTGGTAACCAATGCCACTCCTTCATAGGAACATGAGAACATCACAAAATGTCCTAAATAAATATCCTTCCTTCCTCTTTTCAAGAAAAAAAAAAAAAGCCTAAAGGCATTAGCATGAATGTCAGAACCCTTTGGCAGCTGCTTATGTGGGCACATACTGTGTTCTCTCAGTCTACAAACTATTCCTGTTTCCTTTGCACCTTGTCTCTGCCCAGTGACCTTTTAAATGCCACCTCAGTTCAGTTAAATCAACATCTTTAGCTTTTCCTGCTCACTCTTGGCCTTCACCTCTCCTCCCAACTTTTTAAAAAACCTTGATAGCATTTCCCTAAATACCTAAACCTGATTAAAAGTCAGACCTAGACACTTTTCATAATTCTTAAATTTAATGATAATTGATAAAAATGCCTTTTCCCACACTGACCTCAGAACTCAAGGGCAGCTGGAAGAATCTGCAAAACCCTGCATTTCCTGCAAAGTGACTCACTTTGTTTTCCCTTGAAAGAAAGAGTTCTCATTCATTCCAATTAGTAAAAAAAAAAAAATCATTTTCCTGTGTAAAATTAAAGTTAGCAGGTACCTTTCCTTGGGAAGACATGAAGCTAAGCACTTCTAATTTACACAAAACAACATTAAGAAGATGTATCCTCCATAGTTGTATCTCTTCTAGGTCCTAGACTGCTAGCTACTGGCTAACATTTTAGCCGAAGTCAAGGATCCTTTGCTGTTGTCTTCGTGATCACCAATAAGAACCAGCAGTTACTCTATTACCAAGTTTTCTTTGGTGAAAACAGAGGGAGGAGGGAATGTAGTCCCATTTCTTAGATGGCAGTTATATTAGTTTATGAGAGCTGTCATAACATATTGCCACAGATTAGCTGTCTTAACCAAGAGAAAAACAATTCTCCTCAATTCTTGAGGTTAGAAGTTAGAGGTCAAGGTTGGGCTGGATTGCTTTCTTCTGAGGCCTCTCTCCTTGACTTGATAGTCACCTCTCCCTGTGTCTTCACCAGGTCTTGGCTCTGTACATGTCCGGTCCATATTCCCTCTTCTTAGAGGGACACCCATCTTAGTGGACTCAGCCGCAGCCAAATGACCTCATTCTAACTTGGTTACCACTTCAGAGCCCCTAGCTCCAACTACAGCCACATTTTGAGGTACTGGAGGTTAGAACTTAATGTATGAATCTGGGACAGATCACAATTTGTCCAATAATAGCAATCTTAAGGATAACCTATATTGGGATAGAGTATAAGATTTAGCAAGGGACCAGTGCTGTGGCTTAGCAGAAAAAGGCACCACTTATGACACCAGCATCCCATGAGGGTGCTGGTTCAAGTCCTGGCTGCTCCACTTCTGATATCCAGTTCCCTGCTAATATGCTTGGGAAAGCAGCACAAGATGGCCCAAGTGCTTGTACCCTTACACACACATGGGAGACACAGAAGAAGCTCCAACCCCTGGCTTTAGCCTGGCTCAGCCCTGGCTGTTACAGCCATTTGGGGAGTGAACCAATGGGTGGAAGATCTTTCTTTCTGTCTCTGCCTCCCTCTCTTTCTCTATCTGTAACTCTGCTTTTCAAAAAAAAATGAATCTTTAAAAAAAGATTTAGCAAGAAATGACAGAAATGAATTCATTTCAGTGAAAACCAAAAATGAATAGCAATGAACAAAAGAAAAAGCTCAAAGACGGGAAATGAAAAAACTCTTGAAGACATTTCTTCTGCCTTCTCTGCAAACAGGTTCATTCTCCTTTCATGGATAATCTTCCTCTTCTTCCTCCTCCAGAGGACAGAAAATTATCCCCTGCCTTCCAAGCCTACACAGCACATATAAATTCCCTACCATTTATCTGGATAGACTGCAGGGGAAACCCTGAGACTCAATTTCCAGGGGACATAATCTGATTGTTCCACCCCACTTCAGGTGTTCACCTGGTCCAATCAGTTACAAGCATGGAATTTATGTGGTCACTTATTTTAAATATGGCTGTCTGGGGCACACCTCTATGAACTGGGGTGATTTGTATGGAAAAGAAGAGATGAACATATGCAACTACTGGCATTCGAGTAGGCTACATTCTCTAAAACTTGTCACTATTTAAATGAAGACATTTTTCCTGCATGTTCCACTCTTTCATGTCAGATCTCAGCACCATTTCTCCTGCTAACTAGTTTAGCTGGAAATTTCTCCTTTTGAAGGATAGACAATAGGTAACCATAGCAACTGGTTGTACAGGTAATTGCTATGAAACATTGCCCAGGGGTTAGAAAGCCATGGAGACACTCATCCCTACATTCAGCTAAGGCATCAGTTCACAACCAAGGTGAGTCTCTTGTCTCCAGAACAATCAATGTACCTCTTACAGAAACGCGTGTGCACCACAGTTCTGAGAACTCATACACTGAAGTGGGCCCAGGAGATGCGATTTTAAACCAGACTCACCTTTTCATCTGTGAGGTCTGTGACTCGGTTAGGTCTCAGTTGCTTCTAATCTTCTCTTTTGTCTTCTTGGCTACAGCTGTCCACCATTTCTGGAAGTGGGCTGATGAGGAAAGACACAGGTTCGCCACCATCATCTTCAGATGCAATAAGACACCAACCTCTCGAATGCAATTAGTCCATTCCCCAGGGGTCCAGCCAGCACTTTAGGCTTCCCAGAATCCTTCAGCTCCTGATGATCTCCCTCTTCACTCATTCACTCTTCCCTGGAAACTCCAAACATGGGACAATATTCCTCTCTCTCCTCCTCCTCCTCAGTTTTAAAGAAACATAGCCTTGGAATGGCTTACTTTAGAATTTCTAGGATAAAGAAACAGACATAATCCAGGGACTTATGGGTTCATGTCTTTTAGCATTAGGGTTTGGGAAACAGCTCAGTGATAAGCCCATGAGTCCTATTGCCAGGCTGCCTAAGTTGAAAGCCCAGATGTCTCACTTATATTTCTGCCTTCAGCATGTCATGAACCTCTCTGGGCTTCCGTTTCCTTGTTGAATTGTGACAGTTAAATGAGCTGATGCACCTAAAATGCTGAGAGCTATGTAATTCATTGCCATTGTTATTACCACTATTATAATAAAAAAAAATCTAACCTGAAGGGCACCTAGGATTGAACCATGGCAAAATGTAGGGGTGTTCATCCTCATTCACTATTCAGAGAGATCCTGCCTCCTTTTATAGATCCTTGCACCCTTGGGGAGCCTCATGAGTACATTCCCTACCAGACTGCACTCAGAAATTAGTCCTCAGGTGGCAGCAATCTCTGGATATTGCCTCTCACCCTTCCCTTTCTTCTCCTAGCAGGATCAATTACTAGATCTGATCATGCTTTTCTTACAGTAGACCTGAGAAGAAGACAGGAGTCTTCAGGAACTCAAAATGAGCAAAGGTGAAGCCAAGGTTCAATAATGACATTGGTGTCCAAGGCAATGCTAGCATGCAGCAAGGCCTCCAGAATTTAAAAGGCACAGTTTCTTCCCACAATACCTTAGAGTCAGTCTTGAATCTCAAACTCAGCTGCTTTTCCAGCTAAGCATCATCCTCCTTATGGGTCTTCCACCTCTAGGCTGGCTTCACTCCAATCCACCCCCGAGCCAGCCAGGCTCTTTCTAAAGTTTTTTAACTGTGTCACTTCCCTTACATCACACCCTTAATGCAATGTCATCAACACATCCTACCATGCTGTGTCAGATCTCTGCATCTTCACTCAGACCTGGGTGATAACACATCACACTCTGCTGAGATCAAGGACCCTGGAATATTCATATTCCCACCACCCAGTACAGCGGAAATTGTTAATTTGATGCCAATGCACATATTTCCAAATAAATGTTTTATAGGGATTCAGAGATGAGAAAACAACCAACAACACTTAATACAAACGCTTTATTTAAACAAATTCCTCTTTTTGAGAAAAATATTCCAAATACTATTTTACTATTTTAAGAATTATTTTTTTTTTTTTGGCTATAACACCCCACCTGTCTACGGCCATCACATTCCTGCCAGCTGTACTGAGTATCTCTGAAAGCTGTCTTTTGCCAACCACACTCACTCCACTGAGTATGAATCCCCTCATCTCTCATCTGAACTATAACATCAACTTTCCTATTTGATCACACTTCTAATACAATATCCAAAGTGCTGACGTGTTTATTTCTAAAAAGCTTAATTTTGATCAATAGTCATGCTCCATTTCAGATTTTGGGAAACAAATCACTGATAAGCACATGAATCCTGGAGACAGTGCTTTCCTTTTCACTTGCCACATGATGTCCTGTCCCACATCAGGACTTTGCCAGCAAAAAGACAATCATTAGAAGCTGAACCAAAGGAACCACTGCATCTTGGACTTTAAACCTCCAGAACTGAGAGGCAAAATAAAGCTCTTTGGTTTACAAAGTAACCTGCCTAAGGTGTTTTTGTTACAGGAACAAAAGCAGTGTAATACAGACTCCTCTGCAGCATCACTCATTCCCCAGCTGAGCTCAGACCCTTGCATTAAGTCAGCATGCAGCTAATGCACCTGGGAAAACACCAGAAGATGGCTCAAGTGCTTGGGCCCTGCACCCGCATGGGAGACCTGGATGAAGCTCCAGAGTTATGTTCCTTTCAATATTTTTAATATTTTTAAATGCAAACACTAGGCAAGTTAGATCCCTGTGAAACCAAGGTCAACCATGGATGCCTAGGGATTAATACATTTAGCATTTTTCCAGCAGAGAGGAGTTTACAGGGAGTTGACAGAATTCCTGGAAACAATGACTACAGAGGTGGGAGCAAGGCCACCATTAAGATGGAAGGCGGGGCAAAAGAAGCATTTGGGTCTCGGAAAGCAAGTTTGGCCTATTTCGTACCTGTACTTTCTGCTCGACCTTGATGCAACTATGAATAATCGCATGGAAGCAAGCAGTTGAGAAGCTGACTTACCCAGCATGCTGTTTGGCAGACTTGAGTTACTGAAATGTTCTCCTGATTTTGTATTACTGGTGTCACCAGAATGAGGCAGCATGAACTCCAACTCATTATTTCACTGTATCAAGTGTCTATGTTTCTGATAAGATCTGGTAATAATTCTCCATAAATAAAATCATAATATAGTCTTGACAGATGAGAATTGGTAAGACCATCTTGAACAGTGAAAATGTCTTTGTTTTATATGTGTAAAGCACTATACATTGGACTTGCTCTTAAGAGATATTCTTGGGACCGGGCTGTGGCACAGCAGGTTAACTCCCTGGCCTGAAGCACCGGGATCCCATATGGGCACTGGTTCTAGTCCCAGCTGCTCCTCTTCCAATCCAGCTCTCTGCTATGGCCTGGGAAAGCAGAGGATGGCTCAAGTCTTTGGGCCCCTGCACCCACGTGGAGACCCAGAAGAAGCTCCTGGTTCCTGGCTTCAGATCAGCATAGATCTGGCCATTGCAGCCATCTGGGGAGTGAACCATGAGACGGAAGACCTCTCTCTCTCTCTGCCTCTCCTCTATCTGTGTAACTCTGACTTTCAAGTAAATCTTAAAAAAGAGAGAGAGAGAGAGAGATTCTTGCAGTGTGTATTGGATCTCCCCATACACACAAACACAATTTAACAACAACTGGTTGGTTTAGTTTGGAAAATGCCTGCCAAGGTGGGCAAGGTTTTACAGGAATGTCCTAGTGATTACAACATGCCACAATGACCCCCAAACCAGGAAGGGTCTTGCTCATATGACAAATGAGTAGAATAAGAAGTAATTAGCTTCTCTCATGGGAAAGAGAAGAGACCCCACTAGGAAAGAGACTTCATATACCTGTGAACTCTTAGAGTGAAAGCAGCTAATAAAAAGTGTATTTCAACAAAATCTAAGTTCCTCTAAAATAGTCAAGTGAAACTCAATAATACCAACATGTATCATTATGTCCTACAGGGTTACACACTCAAGTTATCTCCAACATGAATTAACAATCTAAAGGGTATTATGAATAGAAAAACATGCTTTATAGCATCTCAACTTAAGTGTGTTTACCCACAATGATAGTTAAGAATATCTTCATTAACAAAAATAATTGGCTTTTTAAAGCAATACCCAAAGTGAATCTTTCCCCCCAAAGTACTTGGAAACAAGAATGCATGCTGACAGACAAAACAAATAAATAACACTGAACAGGAAAAAATTCAAAGTCTCTCAGGCTCTTTAAATAAATGTAATCAATGTTGGCAAACTGGGGCCTCATCTTCACCCAAGATAAATATTCTTTTTAAAAAAGCTGTATTGTTTTGCTCTGAATTCTTACTCAACAATTTAATGATTAATGATGCAGTTCAAGACCTGTAAAATGGGCTATCTATGCACAGTTTTCTCTCATTGGAAGCAATCACATTGCCATTCCAGTTTATATATCAATCTCCTGTGAACTGAGTTAGTGTCCATTAGCTATGAATTCTAAGTGTTGTTATCAGTCCCAATTTCTGACTAGCATGTTCCCAAAGCCACTGACACATGATACCAGCAAGCTGTTCTATAACTTAGCCACTGAACGCTTCTGTGGGGAGCAACTGAGACTAGACCAAATTACTGGAACTAAGACTAACACTATGCATCTGCTCTCCCACAATATGGCGCTGGGGAGGAGTAAACAACTTCCACGCAGCTGCCTCGCCAATTTGACTGATAAGCTGCAGGAGCTGATCCTGCTCCTGATTGGAGGAGAGCAGCGTGCTCGGCGTGTGGGCAGCAGAGTTGGGATTGGTGGAAGAGGACTATAAAGGAGGAGAGAAACAACATGCACCAGGAACATCTGAGGAACATCTGAGCAATCCCTGAGAGAGCCGGCTGGCGGTGTGCCACTCCTCCGCGGAAGCGGGGAAAGTGGCGGGCGGGGGCGGGCGGGGGCGGGCGGGCGCCGCCCCTCCGCAGAGGCGGGGGACTGGCGGCTAACCCGGGATGGCATCGTTCCTCCACGAGTGAGGGAACGGCAGCTAACCCGGGAAGGGCCGGGCAAAAGAAAAGCGCAGGGTCCAGTGTCGTTCCTCCGCGAATGGGGAGCGACACGCTTCTTTGGCCATTGATCTTTTCCAAACTTTTACCATTGCTTAAAAGGTTAATTTGCCTTAATAGTGTGACTTACAAGCAGCATCTATACAATACCAAAAGAATTAAGTGGTCTATTTAACATGTTCAGTGAAAACCCAGTTGAAATTATTATGTAGTATCACTGGAAAAGAGGCAGGATCTGACTTAACATTTGAGGTTACAGTTTTCAGTGCCATAGCACCCTTTCAGATGATCAGAATCTGATTATTATGGATCCTTGTTCATGATAATGCACAATCACAGGATTTGGAGGTATGGGTGATCCATGAATCGAAGCCTTATCTCATGCAAGCCCCTCATTTTGTAGGTGGAGAAACTAAGACTCAGTGAAGGGAGATGAGTAGCCCTGGACTGTATGACTAGTTACTGGCTGAAACAGCTTTAGGGCTTTAACATCTTCAAATGAACAGTTACATAATTATTTTTTGCCTTATTACAAGTCATATCAACATCAAGTAGACACTTTTTTTTTTTTTGACAGGCAGAGTGGACAGTAAGAGAGAGAGACAGAGAGAAAGGTCTTCCTTTGCTGTTGGTTCACCTTCCAATGGCCGTTGTGGCCGGCGCGCTGCGGCTGGCGCACCGTGCTGATCCGATGGCAGGAGCCAGGTACTTATCCTGGTCTCCCATGGTGTGCAGGGCCCAAGGACTTGGGCCATCCTCCACTGCACTCCCTGGCCACAGCAGAGAGCTGGCCTGGAAGAGGGGCAACGGGGAAAGAATCCGGCACCCCGACCAGGACTAGAACCCGGTGTGCCGGCACCGCAAGGCAGAGGATTAGCCTAGTGAGCCACGGCACCGGCTGAAGTAGACACTTTCTATAATGTGGAGAGTTAATTATTCAGGAGCACCACCTCCCCTGGGACCTGGAAAGGAATCCAGACCCAGCCAACCCCCATGACCTAAACCAAACTACACAGAGTCACCCAACTCTTAGCTCTTTATGTGATTTGAAAACAGGAGCTAGGGGCTAGCATTGTGGTGCAACAGGTTGAGCTGCCACCTACAATCCCAGCATCCCATATCAAAGCAGCAATTCTACTTCTACTTGCTCTGCTTCCTACCCATCTCCCTGCTAATGTGCCACAAAAGGCAGTAGAAGGTGGCTGAAGTCCTCAGACCCCTGCCACTCATATGGGAAACCTGGATCCTCACTTCGACCTCGTCTAGCCTCAATCATTGCAGTCATTTGGGGAATGAGCCAGTGGATGGAAGATCTCTTTCTCTGTCTCTCCCTCTATCACTCTGTATTTCAAATAAATAAAATCAATATTTAACCAAAAAAATAGGAATTGAAGGAAGAAAGTAGTGATGACCAACCCAATCTGGAAAAGCTTCCAGGAGTCACCAGCCACTTCTTCTAGTAGCCTAGACTACACTACAAAAAATTCAGTTTTTCCAGTGATTTCAGGCAAATAATTGTGAGACTATGGAAAGAAAATACACGGTGTATCTGAATCAACTAATCTGGTCTGTGAAAACAGACCATCTCAAGGATTAGGGAAGGCTTGGTCCTAAAGCAATTTCCCTGTAATCTATCAACTAACATGTCTATGGTGTCTAATATTTTATTAGTTGATTTCATTCAGATTGAGAAAAGAAAAAGCAAGGGAGGAAGGGAGCAGTAAATCCTAGGAAGGCACCTTTATATCAAGCATTTTACTTTCAAAATAAATCTGAAATAAAGACCTCTCTTGTTACCCAGGATGAATCAGAGTGGCTAAGCCATTCATATAGGTCATAAAATAATGAGCAGAGCCAGGATCCAAATTCTGTTGTCTGAGTAAAGTTCTGTTTTCTAAGTGGGAAACTGAGGGTCTAGGATGTCAAGTCCAAATGACCTCATCAAGCCTTGTCCTAAGTCATGAGGCTTGTATGTGAATTTCCATCTTTAGGAGTTAATATTAGCTGGTTATTCTATTGCATCAATATTTCATGCAAAGTACCTAAATGAGAATAATCTGATCATCCATACTTTGAGAAAAATAATTCTAGAGCAGGGGGTTCTCAAAGTGTGGTCCCGGGTCCCAGCCACTTACTGGGAACTTGTTAGAAACAAATTCTCAGCCCCTCCCCCAGATCAAGTAGATCAGAAACTCTGAGGGTGGGGCTCAGAAATCCTCTTTAACAAGTCCTCCAGCTGATTCCAGTGACTGCTAAAAGCTAAACCCCATCCCAGTGGCACACTTTCCCTTAACCATCTCCATGAAAGCAACTCACTCACACTTGAACCTTCTAGAGAGAGGACTACTCCTACACCCATAACCTTATCTGAAAAACCATCGAAAGGCATTCAGTATTGGATCTAAGCCCATCATACTTGGCAAAGCATCAAACCCTGCAGCATTTGATCACACCACCAAGTTTCATTTTAGTCCCTTTTCCCCAAACACCGTTAGAAAGCAGAGGATTCAAGAGTGTGCTTAAAGAACTCAAGGCTGAACGTGTCCTCAGAGACGGACTCCTAAGAAAAAGGGAAAAGGCTCCCCACAGTCTCATTTGCATGGAAGCATTTCACGACCCTGAGCAGAAATTTTTATGGAGCTTACATTTGAGCATGGAGTTTTCCAAGAGAATCCACCAAGGGAGGTTGTGAGCTGAGTTTGACAATCCAATGTTGGTGTGTAGATTTTTCGCAGTTTCCTTATTTCCTGGTGGGTGGTTTGTTTATGACACTAAAAGTTCTTCTCAAGCAGGTATTGGATGGATGGAACAAAACTAATTAGTGTGGTGTTGGAGCAAATGCAGCCTGTGAGACCGAAATTCAGACTGTGTCCATCGTTGTTCTTTGCTTGAATTACACAAGTGCTCTAACAAGGGGTGAAAACGCATTACTTTTCCTGGAGTATGCTATATTTTATCGTGGAAAATACAATCAGTGGTACCAAATTCAAGTATAATGTTCACTGGTTAAGCCAACAGGATCCTCTATCTCCCAATTTATTGCTTAGCAATTGAATTTACCTGGAGTCAGAATGTGGGGAAAGCCCTTGCAAGACATGATGCAACACTGCCACCTCGTGGTTCCCGACTGAAAATGACTAAAGTAGAAATACATATACCCCAATTAAAATAGATACCCTTCTTCCCAGGCCTCCCAGTCTATGGAGCCTTTGCATTTTCAGTGAACTCATCCAGTAAAGAAGAGAGGCTGCCTATTTCCAGTTGGATACAAGGCATTAGTCAGACAACACAACACTAACTAGGCAATCAAATTACTCACAAACTCCTGTTTTCACCTCCTGTTCCATTCCTTTTGCTCTTATCCCGATCTGTTCCTTTCCTATTAGTTGCAATTAAATGACCTTAGCTTAATCAACTTCCAAGCCATACTTGTTCTCAGCTGCTGTAATTTAAATGTGGCCTAGAATCCTAAATCATAGATTCTACTCCTATTCTGATTCTTCAGGTCTTACAACCTTTGGGAATAAGTCATATCCGGGTCTTTAAGGGGTGGGGCGGGGGGAGGACACAGTGAACAACTGAAAAAACTAGCAGCAATCAACATGACTGGTCTTTGCCATTTTGTACCTTTCCATTAACCACATAGTGTGGATATCATAAAATCTCACAAGCCAACTGTAACTTGGCGGGGGAGGAATTTTTTTAATGAATTGAGGGCCCCAGCTAGCTTATCCACCTTCATAGAACAATCCCCAAAACATGGATCAGGGTACCTTTTAGGTTCCAATAGCATGTGGTTACTGAGAGTCAATTACTGCACATTTTGAGCATTTTCTCTGTGGCAAGCGCTATGTCCTGTGTTTTAGATAAGATGATAAAACAGACACAGTTCTATCATATTGTGCTGAGTCTGGGAGGAAAGATCATTCTACATATACCTGTAAATGAGCTATGTTTTAACAAAGAAATATAAGATGCAACTGTTGGCTCCCTCTGGGAGGTTTTCTCACCTCTCCAAGAGATAGGGTAACAGGGAGAGATAGATATAGTATGGCTGAAAGAATGAGTTTCAAATAAGATCAAGGTTTGAATCTTCCCTCTACCTATCAGCTGGGGAATCAGGCAGGCCAATTAAATGTTGGAGCCTCAGCTTTCTTGAAAGTAGTACTAATCCCTAACTCTGCTTCATGAGAATATTCAGATGTGAGCCTGCAAGACAAGTTGTGCAAGTTCCTGGCACAACTGGTAGCCCACATCCCCTTTTAACACACTTGCCTGTGATGACAAGAGTCACTTGATCACTCACCTCACACAACTTCATCTCACAGCTGGCATGTTTTTAGGCAGAAGACTGGATTTAGCATCCACCCAAGAAAAAGCTATATCACTTCATGATTAACGGCCCTACTGCATGGTAGGGCCTGGCTAGATCCTGTAAGTCTATGCCATTTCTAATTCTCAAAACGTTTTTTTTTAATCCTGCATTTCAAAGCCACTTAGAAGCCTCACAATTAATATCTGGGAGAGCCCATTTCTTGCAGTGAGAGATAGAGACTTTCACTCCCACAGTATGGTTGACAGCTTCAGCTTTTATCCTCATCCCTGGAGACAAGTTGGCACTTGATATAAAAGGAAACATTTGGGCTGACCATTGGGAAGCACAGCAGGATATGAAAGCATCAATGCACTTAGAAATAAGAGAATAAATATATTTGTGTGTGCAAATCTGTTTGTTAGCAGCTTTGGTCAAACAGTCATGCTAATTCTCTCATGCTCACTCAGAAGCAACCAAGAAAGGGCTTGGCTCCTACATTCCCTCCACCTGGGGAGGCATTGCCTTCTGCAAACACCTTTATAAACTGGGCTCCAACTCTGGAGCTTAGAGATAAAATTTGCAAAGTTCATTCCTTCAATTTTTTAAAACATGAAAGAAAAGCACTGTAGCAGAATCAATAATTCACTTACACTGTACTCAGATGTACAAAAACAAATGGGCTTTTTATTCTTCTGTAATTGATCTGATCTTCCTCACAGGTTTTCACCCAGGTGATGGAAGAAGGGAAAATGAGAGAGAAAAGTGTTGTCCAGCCCAGTAATTTAGTCTTCAGGGGTATCACATGTATGCTTGGAGGACCCTGGTGGAAGCTCCCTGTTGCAGGCACTGAGCCCTTTCCCCTGCTCCTCCTAAGAGGGCACCTTGGAACCTGGGAGGGAGGAGTTGCTCATGGAACCTCACTAGGGCAGGGGGACCTTGCTGGCTGGTATTTACTGCAGATAGCTCAGACTGGGCTGACCCCTGAAGACCACTGAGACATGACCAGGGGCCTGGGCCTGATGCTGGTGCCTCTGCAGTGTCTGTGGCTGGCATATCTCAGGGTCTGTCGGAATAGCCCAACCTCAGCTCATGCTGGCAGAGTGGACACATGCTAGACCTGGCCAGGGATCCCTGCTGTCCCCAGCAACCAGCTTCTTTGCCCACCAAAGAAATCTCTTTCTGCCAAGCTCTTCAGGCTCTGCAAAATTCAGTGGCTTGCCCTAAAGGCATGAGGAACTCCTGGGTTCTTTAAGTTACTTAAAATTTAAAGGACTTCCAGGAAAACCAAAGCCAGACCCTCCTCACTCCAACCAAGCTATCCTGATGAATGTCCTTTGATGAAGCTGCCTACAGGAAGCTGCAGGTGCAGCCTGTGAGACAAATCTACACTCAGGATCCTAAATGTGCTGCAGGTGCAGGCTTCCTGTCTCTAGGGCTCAGGTCCAGAGAACAAAGATCAAAAGCTATGCATCTCCGCCTTTCCTCACCTCTCTGGGCCCCATCTTCTACCACCTCCCCAAGCCAGAAGAAGTAGGCAGACTGAGTCTCCTGCTTTCTCTGCAAATTATCCTCCTCCTCTCATTAAGTCTCATGCCCTACCTGTCCCAAGCAGAAAGGTAGACTCTATGCTTGGAAAAATCTATGTTCTCATCCACTGAAGCCTGCCTCTTGCTGTGTTAAAGAAAAGGGAGAGTAAAAGGAGTCTGGAACATGTTTTTCTTCTCTCAACAAAAATCCTTTTGCCTCCCTGCAGAATCAGAAAATATCACTATCAAAATTGGAATACTAACCCTTTCTCTTAGCACCCCTCTTCTAGCCATCCTAATGGATAGGAGAATGCTTTAGGTAGAGTATGTGTAGGGAAGTGCAAAGTAAGAAATATTTCCAAAATGCCACCCTATTATACTCTGATAGCCCTGTAACTGAATCTTCCAGATCCCCACAAGTGCCCACTGTATCCCCACCGGGAGAGTAAGTGCTTACAGAGCACAGAGGAGATAAGGCTTGGCTTTCAGCCTCAAGGAGCCTTCAGCCTAATGGGAAGAGAGACAGTGCTCTTGAATAATAAAGGACAAGATGTGACTTGCAGGAAGAGTGAAAGCAGTACATGCCTTTGCTAGTAGTTGAGAGGGCGCTCTGCAGAATCCCGATTTCCCTTCCTCCTCGGCTATTGTGCAGTTTATTTTTTTTTTTTTAATCTCTCTGCTGCTTGAAAGGAAAGCACTGGAGCAAAGAGCAAGCAAGCCAGCCACGGCTGCTCACTTGTGGCTGCAGACAACCGAACTGTCAGGAACCAGCAATCCCCGGGGTATTAGCAGAGAGGATGAGGACACCTGCAGGGTCTCGATTCTGCATATGCAATTTGTGCCCATAATTATTTTGATTACTTCACGGGTCACATAAGGCGTTACCAAGCAAACATCCACTAATTAAATATTATGCAAAATGTCTTCTTCCCGTGCAGTCTTCTATACGTAAAGTACATATTCTCGGAAAAAAAAAATCTTACTTCAAATGATTTTTATGTGTCTGCTTTAGTTTCAGTAAGATGTTTTCTCAAGAGGGTGGTAAATGTTAATTGAAGGGGAAAATAGTCAAATTACACACAAAGACAGAAGACACAGAACTAAATCTTGCCCGTGTTATTCTGCAGTATGTCTTTCTTAAAGATTTGCATCAATATTCAGTATGCCAAATAGAGTATATTTTAGATATCAAAATTTCTTATAGTTAATTTTCTATAGATTTCTTTTGGAAGATCCTTTAGATTTCCACTGAAAGAAACAAGAAAATGCGGGCTACCTGCTTGTGGGCAGAGTCGGACAAACAGACCCCAAGGATGGAGAGAAGGTCACAGGTCAGTGACTTCACTGTATTTTTCCAATCCTGGGAGCAGGTCATTATGGTTTCTCTTGGTTTGCTTTAGCCTTCTACTAGACGGCCTTGTCCAACAAAGGGATCTAATCTGCTCCTTTATGAGGCTGCCCTGGAAGGTCGTTGCCTCCCACTTGGACCTCCCTCCAGACCTGCGTGGTTTTTTCATTTGCCAGCTTGAGTTTCTCCTCTGTGCAGACCTCTGGCCTGCCTTGGCTATCCTCAGCATGGAGTCCTCAACACGCTGCCTCAGTAACTTCATTTTCTCCACAGCCTCCAATCACCTTCTGGTTCTCAAATTCCTTGAAAAAAACTCAAAGACAGATATGCTCGTGGCATGCAGGTCTGTGTGAAGTCCACTTTTGCTTTCAGAAGCTGTGAGGCTGCTGCCAATTTCCACTCAGCCAAGTTCCTTCCATGTCCAAGTCTCCTTCCTCTCCTGGGTCATGGTCCCTCCAAAGCTGTCGATGACTGTCCCCATCACCAGGCCTTTCCCCTGGAGCTCCGCATACTTGCTTCTCTGGTTCAGGCTCTCCCTTTGTGTTATTTTTTTAGCCACAGTGCCCAGGACCTTCCGGCTGTAGAGCAACAAGTCAATGAGCAGAGAGCGGCCCATGGCCCAGAACCCATCAGGAAGGGTCCACCCCAGGAACGATGAGAACTCCCAAGAAACCAAAAGCCCACCTGCTTGACTCCCGCAGACTTTCCACTGGCTTGTTTGCATCACAGATGCTGGTCTCAGTGGCCGCAGGAACCAACTTATTAGGGCTCCTTCAGGAATGGGTCAAGACTGAGATTTAAACACTTTTCTCAAGGCAGACATCTTAAACAAGAAAGTGCCAACTGCTCCAAATAATCGACTTTGTTCTCCAAGCTTCGGACACTGGCTAGTTCGTTCTCCCCAAGGTCCATGGCAGGCTCTGGGCCCTGCTGAGAAAGAGGACGATGGGCCCGGGCCCAGCCTGCTCACCTGGACTTCCAAACCCAAAAGATTCCCTGTGCCCTTCCCACCTACCGCTCTCCGTGTGTCTGCTGTGAGCTTGTTGGTCACGTATTTCCTCAGGTGATTCCAATTTGCAGCCAGAATTGGGAAGCACTGGCAAAGGACAGCATTGGTCAATGCAAAAATTCAAGGTGAACTTAGGAATTAATCAGTCCACGTGAAGGAATTGCACACTTGTCTCATTTCTCATGAGTTTAGCTTGGAGAGCGTAATTTGGGTGTTTGATGATCTGCCAGAAAATCTGGCAGCTTCTCATATGTCAGAGAAGGCAATCTAAACACAAATGAACACAAATGATGTCATATACACACATATCATTAATACCAGTGTTGTCATACACATACACACACACACAGGAACACGAATGTCATGTACACATATATATCTTTTGCTTTAGTTCCACTCCACTGTGCAAGTCATTTAGATTTTACTGTCTTGTCTAAATTGGTATTGTTCATCTAGTATCTTTGTCACATATCTTCATTTTTTGCCAATTAATTGAGGATAACATGCACTAGTAGAGCCTATTACTGCCTATGTACTGCAAACTGCAGATCACTATTAATTCAAGTGAAACAAAATTGTTTGCCTTCCCCAGATCCTTGTAACATGGTCTGCTTGTCAACAGCCCCCTAACAAGGATTCTCGCACTTACAGGACTGTCAGCACCACCCGGGGAGCTTAATAAAACACACATGCTGCTCTCCACCAGCCCCCAAGTTTCCAGTTCAGTGATTCTGGGCTAAAATTTTAGAGATCTGAAAGTTGCTTCTCTAACCAAAATTCCTCAGTGATGCTGGCTCAGCTGACATAAGAGCAAATACAAATCAGAAGTAACAGAAAAGCCAATTTACCCTGCACAAAGAATGGGGAACTTGCCTTCTCCCGCTCTGTTTTCTTAGAAAGCCAGTAACAGCAAGCTCTTTCCCTGCCTCTTAGAAATATATGTAAGTAAAGCTTCTTAATGGCGAAGTAAGCCTCTTTCCTTTTTTTTTTTTTGGACAGGCAGAGTTAGACAGTGAGAGAGAGGAGAGACAGAGAGAAAGGTCTTTCTTCCATTGGTTCACCCCCCAAATGTCTGCTCCTAGTTGCGCTGATCCGAAGCCAGGAGCCAGGTGCTTCCTCCTGGTCTCCCATGCGGGTGCAGGGCCCAAGCACTTGGGCCATCCTCCACTGCACTCCCACGCCACAGCAGAGAGCTGGACAGGAAGAGGAGCAACCAGGACAGAATCTGGTGCCCCAACCGGGACTAGAACCTGGGGTGCCAGTGCCGCAGGCAGAGGATTAGCCTAGTGAGCCACAGTGCCAGCCACCTCTTTCCAATTTTATAACCCAGGCTCAAGGACATGGGAGCCATCTCTTTGAAAAGTAATCATGGAGGAAAAGAGGGCCCCTACCTCCCAGTCTTCTGGTGGGTAAGAGGCAAACCTTGGTTGACACCTGTATTCAAATTTCAAAGCTACTACCTGTCGTAGAGACATAAGAATTTTCTTTCTCTATTGGATAAAGGCGATTTTCAAACACAGGTGGTCAACTCAATTGCCAGGTGAATTTAGGATGAACAATGGTGTTGTCAAGTCCTCTCACTCACGGACTAGATATTGTAGAAAGCCTGTGTGTGTTGGGCCACACCTGCATATCTTTATAAAAAGCTCAGCCGCCTTTCTCTCTTTGCCATTGTTTAGTGGATTGCCTGTGCTCTCACTTCCTGGCTTCATATTTAGTCAATAATATTATTTTTCTTTCTAGCCTTTTTATTAGGGAGATGTTCAGGTCTGACAAGAGGTCATGTTTTTCCTTTGTACTTTTTTGGTGTCCCAAATTTTATGAAATACTTTTTTTTTTTTTTGACAGGAAGAGTGGACAGTGAGAGAGAGAGAGAGAAAGGTCTTCCTTTGCCAATGGTTCACCCTCCAGTGGCTGCCATGGCCGACGCGCTGCAGCCGGCGCACAGCGCTGATCCGAAGGCAGGAGCCAGGTGCTTCTCCTGGTCTCCCATGGGTTGCAGGGCCCAAGCACTTGGGCCATCCTCCACTGCACTCCCACGCCACAGCAGAGAGCTGGCCTGGAAGAGGGGCAACCAGGACAGAATCTGGCGCCCCGACCGGGACTAGAACCTGGTGTGCTGGCGCTGCTAGGTGGAGGATTAGCCTATTGAGCCGCGGCGCCGGCCATGAAATACTTCTAAGGATTGTGATTTGAAAATAATATGCCACGGATTGAAAATAATAATTAAATGTGTCTGAATGTAATTTAGTTGCCCTGGGTTAGAATAAAGGCAAAAGAAAATTAAATACTAGGAAGGAGGGATAATTCTTATAATCTGAATATAATTGATTAACTATTACAGGGCTTGTTTTCTCCATCTAAGAAAATTAGATTGTATAATTCCTGTATTAATCAGTTACAGGCATTGGAAGATGTTTAAAAAAAAAAAAAACTCAGTTGGGGCCAACAACATGGCACAGCAGGTTAAAGCCCTGGTCTGCAGTGCTGGCACCCCATATGGGCACTGGCTCTAGCCCTAGCTGCTCCACTTTCGATTCAGCTCTCTAATGACCTAGGAAAGCAGCAGAGGATGGCCCAAATGCTTGGGCCCCTGCCCCAATGTGGGAGACCCAGTACAAGCTCCTGGCTCCTGGCTTCAAATCGGCTCAGATCTGGCCATTGTGGCAATTTGGGGAGTGAACCAATAGATGGAAAATTCCTCTCTGTCTGTCTCTACCTCTCTCTGTAACTCTTTCAAATAAATAAAATAAATCTTTAAAAAAAAAAAAACAGCACAGTAGACAGCTGACTTAGTCACATACCTATGTCCCTTGGTCCTTTTGTAATCTATAAAATTTTTCTCAAGTGGAGAGAGATTTCTTCTTTAGAAACTATGGCTCTGTTTAAGCCAGTGCCAGGGCTCAATAGGCTAATCCTCCGCCTGCAGCGCCGGCACACCGGGTTCTAGTCCCAGTTGGGGCGCCAGATTCTGTCCCGGTTGCCCCTCTTCCAGGCCAGCTCTCTGCTATGGCCCGGGAGTGCAGTGGAGGATGACCCAAGTGCTTGGGCCCTGCACCCCATGGGAGACCAGGAGAAGCACCTGGCTCTTGCCTTTGGATCAGCGCGGTGCTGCGGCCGCAGCGCGTCGGCTGTGGCAGTCATTGGAGGGTGAACCATCGGCAAAGGAAGACCTTTCTCCTCTCTCTGTCTCTCTCTCACTATCCACTCTGCCTGTAAAAAAAAAAAAAAAAAAAAAAAAGTAAAGAAACTATGGCTCTGTTTAAAAAACAAACAAACAAACAAACAGGGGGAGGAGGGAATAAAAGCAAAACAAAACAAATTCAAAACATTACCAACGATTTTCAAGTTGTCAT
The DNA here is from genome assembly GCF_964237555.1 of Oryctolagus cuniculus. NCBI lineage: Eukaryota > Metazoa > Chordata > Mammalia > Lagomorpha > Leporidae > Oryctolagus > Oryctolagus cuniculus. The sequence goes on from NC_091432.1 coordinate 29,364,670, forward strand.
GGTACAAAAATAAAGAAATGGATTTCTTTGATGACCATAAAGTCAACACCCTACCCCTCCAGCATTATCTGTTTTTTTATTCAACAAATATTAAAAAATGTGCTATTGAGTGCTTACTTTTTAATTGCCTAGTATATTTTAAATAAAGAATAAATACTTCCTATACTTTTACTTATACTTGAAAACTGCTATTGGAATGAATAATGGACTGATAGAAAAGATCAATAATTCTTTTTATTGCATGAAACCTTTTATCAGCCCTAAATTAAAACTGGGTCATGCCAAGATAACTATGGGACAAAAGAAGAAAAAAAAAAACTTTCCAGTACTCCCACACTAAAACTCACAAGTAAGCCACCTTCTAGACTAAATGTCTTGACCAGTTTGAAATTTGCTATTAATCACACAAGAAGCACCCAAATTCCTGCAAAGCAGAGAAGCAGCAGCACTCTCAGACAATGAAGAACATAGACCTACAGTCAAGTAGATCTGGCTCTGAAACAAGGGTCAACCCTTAACTAACGATGTGACCTTGGTCAGGTTACTCAGCCTCTCTGGGAAGTTTTCTCAGCTGTAAAGTGAGTTAAAATTAAATAATACTCCGAATAAAGGGTAATCACTAGATACTGCTATCGAATTGCTCTTAGCTTTGTGTAAGCCAGGGTCTTAGTTTGTGATTTTGGTAATTTGTGAGAGGCAGAGGGAATGGAAGGAGGGAGGACGGGTAGGGAAGAAGCGAGAAAGGAAGAAAGGAAAGGAAAACAGGAGAAATTGACAAATAATCTCACAAATATCGTGCAACCACAAGCCAGTGAAACTCGGCCTGACTTTCAAATAAGACTTAAATTCTTCAGTTTGTCCCTTTAAGAAAGCAGAGCTCTGAGTCCAGCATTCAGCCAATAAAAAATACCCAACCGAAGCTCATTCCTATCAGGGAGACTTACTGCCTTCAACGCAATTTATCATTCTACAGTGCAAATCAGCATCACAACAGCATGTTCCAAATTAATTAAAAGACATTCCTTTCCATCCAAGGTATAATCAAGGCAATTTACTTCCAAACATAATCAAGAAATTATGTAAAGGAAGATTAACCATATGAGGAATTTTTTCATGTGTGAAGTTAATTGATTTTCATATCCTTTTTTTTTTTTTTAGGTTTCAAATGCAGATGCTAAAAGACTGGGTTTTCCAAAATATCTCAACTCAGCAGAGTGTTGAAATACTTCTTCAAAGATCATACTTGCCTCAGAAAGCTCCCAGGCAGTGGGGCACTAAGGGATGCTTAGTTCGTGAGTTTATGATGGAGCTGCCAGCAGCTGCATTCAGAGTTCCTGGACCCCTTGGTGAGAATTCCTTATGATTACTCAGTAGAGGACCAAAAGAAAGAAGACAGCGTGATCTTACTTTCAGCAAAGCTTGGAGCTATGTATTTTAACAGTGCAGGTGAGGAGGAGACCATTAGCAGTTCTTAAAATGGGAGAGTAGCAGGGAGGGAGAAACTGCTAGCCATGTTTGTTCTCTGCCAGCCAATCCTCTCTCAAAAAAAAAAAAAAAAAAAAAAAAAAAAAAAAAAAAGTTCACTTCCATTATTCACCTCCATAAAGAGGAGGCCAAATAAGAGCCTTACCTGACAATAGAGCAATCTCAGTCACAGATAGGGACCCTAGAAATGTTGCCCTGGCCTCAAACCTCCAGTCCAACACTTCCACGATCCCTTAAGCTCCTCCTGAGTCACTCCAGTGAATCCCTTTCTGGCATGGAAATATTTCAGTACCAACAACACTCCAGTACCATCAGCAGTCATCAGCCACATTTGCCGTTTCTTTTGTCATATGCTCCCGCATACCTCCACCAAGCCCACGTTTGGAAAGATTCTGTCAATGAAAGAAAGGTTGATAAACACCCTTTTGTTCCCCACTGTTTACGTTAATACAAAATATTTTAAAATATCCATTTAAGCGCTGATCTCCACACAGAATTGCTATAATCCCAACAAAATGCCTGTAAGAGTGATTCAGAGCAGTCTTTGAAACCAGAGCGCCATGGCTGGAATCCCAGCTCTGTCATTTGCCAGCCATGTGACTTGGGAGATGTTATGCAACCTCTCTGTGCACCAATGTACTCAACTGTAAGATGCTAAAAAGAGTATCTGCCACAGAGCATTGCTGGAGGGACTCAAGGAGCTAATATATGTAAAATACTCAACAATATCTGAAGTATAGTGAATGTTAGTTGATTCTAGCACTTACTGTTGTTTTAACATCTTTGTTTTATTTTTAAGATTTATTTATTAGTTTGAAAGTCAGAGTTACAGAGAGAAGGAGAGATGGTGAGAGAGAGATCTTCCATCTACTGGTTCACTCCCCAAAAGGCTGCAACAGTTCAGACTGGACCAACAGAAGCCAGGAGCCAGGAGCTTTTACCAGGTCTCCCATGTGGGTAGCAGCGGCCCAAACATTTGAGTCATTCTCTGCTGCTTTTCCGGGCCATTAGCAGGGAGCTGGATCAGAAGTAGAGCAGCAGGGACATGAACTGATGCCCATATGGGATACCAGCATTGCAGGCAGCAGCTTTACCTGTTATGCCACAATGCCGACCCTGGTTAACATCTTTAACGCTGGAAATAACTCACGGGACTATTTCTAGGAATTTGTGACCCTGGACATTTGGAACTAACTGAAGGGCCTTGTATTAATACCTTTTACAATTTCATCTTATTTTTTGTGGCCCGCAATTCAGCTCTGACCACCATAGGTAATCATAACTTTAATACTATCATTCTGTACCAGTAGGGGTGAAAAGAAATAAATAGCCATAATTGAACAAAGATGTCAGTAATATGTAGTAATATGTTACATCTTTTTAAATGACTTTCTTCACTCATAAAGTATCACTTGAAAGTACATAAGAGGGGTCTCCAAGCCATTTATGGAGAATGCAAATTATGAGAATACTGTGCATGGATTTCAAAATGTTGTCCACCAAAATAAGCTTACTTTTAAATTCTATTTTTCTGCCAACTTTTTGAAGATCCTTGTGTTATTTACCTATCTCTCATTTTATTTGGAAATTCCAGATATGAGGTTTGATGTGATAGAAGTCAAGCACTTTAGAGCAGGGGAGTAATGCAAGAACAAGAGAAGTTTAACCCATTCCATCAGATTTCCGGGAGAATAGGTCAAGATGCTTAAATGGCAAACTATATTCATATGCCCAGATGAAATAATGAAATCAGTAATCTTAGCATAAGGACACCACTCTGAAAATGACAGTAGTCCAATCTTTTCAAGTGCAGAAATAAATAACTCCAGAGGCCAGAGAATTGGACTGTGTGTTACCCTCTCCAGCCACCCACAGGGCCACCAGCACCAAGACACTGTTTCCAATCTCTGACTCTGTAAACAGGCACCTCCTTCCCCATGCTAGGTTCCAACCTGGCTCTGTAATCTAAAGAAGGTACCCTATGGCCCAATTTCCTCATCTGTAAAATAGAAATAATATATGGACTTATGAGAATTCCATGAGCAAATATACATAGAACCCTTAGAACAGTGTGTAACACACATTAAGTGCTGCTATTAATTTCATTTGAAAAAAAAAAAAACCTTCCTAACCTTATCCCCCAACCTAGTGAATCCAAATCTCCCAGGACATTCTGATGTGCGGCAGCTTTGGGAGCATAGACGATCAATAGTCCCTTGATTATCTCATGAAACTATCTCTAATTGGCCCAGGATCAGAAACAGAAGACCTTTTGATGGGTCTAGACCATTGTTTCGCAACTGGGAACACTTGCCCTCCCCCAGCCCAGTCCAAGACCCACTTGTCGATTTCTAGAGAATTCTTTGGTTGCCACAAGTGAAAGAGGTAGAGAATGCTACTGGCATCTCATGGTGGAAGCTAAGGATGCTGTCAAGCATTCTGCAAGGCACAGGTCAGCACCATAGCAATGAACTGACAGGTCTGTAAGGAAGAATTGTCAATAGAACTGGCACTGAGGAAATCTACTCTACCCAGTGCTTCTCAGACTTCATGTGTATAGGAGTCATGTGGGGATCTTGTGAATGGGTATTTTGTGACTCAACATATCTACGATAAGGCTTAGAGCCTATTTTTATAACAAGCATCACCGAGGAGTTTAGTGGAATAACCTTAGGCCTCAGCCCAGATCTCTTAGATCTGAGTCTGTATCCTAATGGGTTCCCTAGGGAACTTGCATGCACATTAAAGCTTGAGAAACACTGCTCCAGAAAACCTAATCAGGTTTGAGCTACTCCACAGAACAGAAAGCTATTTTTCAGACATCTTGACAGACATTAAGAATGGACATTCTTCTCTAGACAATTTCATTTCATTTAAATGTGTGGAAGAATTGTAAAGATTTTACTGCAGGAGTCTCTGGGCAGTCCTGGTGGTTAAGATCACAGTTGTGATGTCCACATCTCTTATTGGAGAGCCTCAGCCCATTTCCAGTCCCAGCTCACTTCCCAATTCAGCTTTCTGTTTATGTGCACCTTGGGAGGCAGCAGGCAGTGACTCAAGCAGTTGGCTTTCCCCCACATGGTAGACCCTGGATTGGGTTCACAGCTCCTGACTTCAGTTTGGTGCAGCCCAGACTATCACATACATTTAGAGAAGTAAATGAATCTCTCTCTCGCTCTCGCTCTCGCTCTCTCGCTCTCTCTCCCCCCAAAATAAATAAATAAAAATTCAAAATAGGTTTTAGTGCTCCTTATTCAAAGCTTGCAAAATCTTAGGTTGTTAGGGGAAACAGGAAGGAAGAAAGGGGGAGAAAAAGAAAAAGAGGAGGAGAGGAGAGGAGAGGAGAGGAGAGGAGAGGAGAGGAGAGGAGAGGAGAGGAGGGGAGAGGGGAGGGGAGGGGAGGGGAGGAGAGGGAAGGAGAGGGGAGGGGAGGGGAGGGGAGGAGAGGAGAGGAGAGGAGAGGAGAGGAGAGGAGAGGAGAGGAGAGGAGAGGAGAGGAGAGGAGAGGAGAGGGAGGGTAGAGAAGGGGAGGACAGGAGAGATAAGGCTTAGTATTGAAAACATGGGGATCCCAAGCAGTGGCTTAACCCACTACATGACAATGCCTGCCCTACCCAGTTCCATCTAATGGAACACTACCTTCTGTGCCATAAGAGTAACAAACCAAGAATTTTAGTCCAGATTCAAGCCACGGCTCAGTCATCTGCTGTCCGTGTGACCCGACTTTGTCTTTGCTAATATTTGGCCATGCCTCTCTCTTGATTTCTACCCACATTTGCTTGCCTTTAGTATTTTGAAGTTGCTCAGTGTCCTCTGCTGTGGTTTACTTTCCACAGACGCCAATGTTCCTCTTTCCCACGGATGAACTCCTGGGGTGGAGACCCACAGTCTTGCAGCTCGGTCTTCACTCTCAGATTGCCTGGATGCTGTTCTCCACTTCTAATTCTCTGCCTGGAAGGAAGCTCATACAGAGGAAGGCTTTGTTGAAGCAGCAATTCCCAACTGGGGGTCCTCTTGCCCTACTCAGTATCTGACACTCTGCCACATCAGAGTAACAGGTGCCCTCACATCAGCCTTGACTGGGCAGTGTGCCTGGTCACTTGATCCTCTGCATTCATTGCCCACTTCCTCTCATTAGAGACATCATCTGACCATGACAACCCCCTGTTAAGTGAGTACTTCTTCTATGCCAGGTACCCTGCTAAGTGCTTAGATATCTCCTCCCTTTGACACTCCCAACACCAACACTGTGAAAAAAAGGAGTAAATCCAACCTCCACTTTGAGGATGAGTCCATTAAGTCCACAGAGGTCACACTAGTTCTACAGTCACCCAATTAATATGTCCTGAACTCAAACCCTGCTTTTCCTGACCCCTAAAGCTCATCCTCTTACCCATCATCCTTTGAAGATCCTCAATAAAACAGTGAAATACTCATCAAATCCTATTAAAAATGGATAAAGAGGGAGATGCAAACCAATCGCACTTGTTGCTCGGTTTCCTCATGAAAGGCACCACATGAAGTTTCCTTGGCAAATATTTCCAATGACAGATGTTCAAACTGAGGAAATCTGCTTGCTACAGTATATGATTGTACTTTTCCAGCCCAAATTTACAACTACAGAGGGCTTTTATGTCAAAACAAGGTGCTAAAAATGAATTCACACACTCCAATTTCACAGAGATGTGGATTTGTGAAGAAAATTTATCAAAATCACAGCACTGAATAAATGGGCATTGTGAAAAACCACCCACAACCTCAGCTAGTTTGTAGTAAAAAATACCAACAAATGCCCCTTATCCTGGGTTTCTGGACCCTTGGGGACTTTTGTGTCTCAAAATATAGCCTTAGGATATCAGTTGTTTCATCTGCAAAATGAGGGAACAAAACTAAATAGCCTCAGAAGTGCCTTCCAACTCCAAATCTTACAGTTTTCTAAAATGGCAAAAACAATTTCAAATCACCCATTGGGAGCAGCCTAGAGTACATTCTTGGCAGGAGACAGATAAAATTGGTCCTCTCAACATGAAGTTTTCTACCCCCTCAGCAAGCTCCACTGTATTCTTTCCCCTTCCGTGGACTCCTAGAATTTCTCCCCTTGCTTCTTGCTTCCACACTTCAGATGCTTAGAGGTTACACACACTCGAGGCATTCTGAGCTCCCCATGACCCATCTGTGATCAGAGCAAGCCAAAGAAGGGAAAGAGTAGGAGCCCACTCTGCATCCACCAAATGCCTCTTTGGCTTCTCATGTGGTGCCACTGCAGATACCTCTGCCAATTAGAAAGGCCATGACATTGTCTGTCGTCCTTGACCAGTGCTTCTCAAACTATCTGGGGTAAAGATCAGCTTTGTTCTGTCTTTTTTAAATTTCCAATGCATCTGAGATTGATATTTTATTAAATACAGTAAAAATAAATCACTAGGAAAATGAAATGCTGCCTGGATGAGAGAAATTTCAAGCCGACACAAAAGTTTCTAAATGTTTGCTCTTTGTTTCTGATCTTATCTTGCCATGGACCCCCAACAAACGGTTCACACAGGACTGCAGACTTCACTGAGGCTGATCGCCCTAAATCCTCATTCAATTCAATTCCAGACACTTATGAGGCAATTGCTGTCTATTCTGGGTACTATTTAGATAACCAGCTTAAAACCCCTTTCAGATGCTGAGATGAATGAGAATGAGGCTGGGCTATTGCAAAGTGATTATATTATTAAATAATTCATAGGTTTTAACTTGAAAACAGAAAAGAGGGCACCTGTATTGAGAGGTAGCCAAGTCATGGGACATAATGTTTAATGGAACATGGACCTTCGCGTGACATCATACAGTGGTGCTTTTGGAAGTCTCAGACAAATCCCAACACCTTATCTACACGTTTATCTTTATCCTGGTTTTAACCCTTGGAAGATGGAAAAGAAATCTGTAAATCAAAACCCTAGGATTAAGCTTCAGCTCCTCTCCTCTGCTTATCCTCTCCATATCTAATTCCTCACAAAATTATCATCAATTCTATCTACAGAACAAGTCCTGAGTCCATCCATTTCTCCCCATTTCCATCGACATCCAAGCCACATCGTCACCTCACAGCTGGATGGCTGCAACACTAGCCTCCCAGCAACTGTCTCTGCTCCTCCTTTCCTTGACTGCATCTCAACCCCAGAAATCAGAGGTGATCTCTTAAAATACAAGGCATGTCATTGGGGTGGGCATTTGGCCCAGCTCCACTCCTGACTCCAGTGTCCTGTTAACACAGACCCTGGGGAGCAGCAGTTGATGGATCAATTAGCTGAGTCCCTGACACCCAGGGAGGGAGTCCTGGATTGAGTTATTGGCTCCTAGCTTTGGCCTTGGCCCAGCCCTCCTGGCAGGCCTCTTGAATAGTGAACCAGCCAATGGGAGCTCTCTTAGTCTCCTCTCTCTCTCTCTCTGCTTCTCCAATAAATAAATAAATACTATATATCACATCAAATGCTCAAAACCAGCTTAATGGCTTCTCATAACACTGAGATTAGACTCCAGTTCCTTACATGTCCTACCGTGTCATATCATCTATAGGATTACCTGCCCCTACTCCCTTTGCCTTCTTTCATTATACTCCAGCCAAGCATGCCTTACTTATGTTCCTGTGGCCACCAAGCTTGTCCCAACCTTGGATCTTTAGCCACTGGCTCAACCAAGAACATTCTTTTCCCAAGTCATTGTAGTCTCCATCTGTCATGCCAGTCCTGGTTGACCTGTATCCTTGTTAATGAGGCTTCCTCTTCCCACCCAAATGCTCTTTCACGTCACTCAAATGATGTTCATTACAGCATTTAATGCATGTTCTGTGTCATTCACTGCTTTAATTCTCAAGTTCCATCGCCTGGAATACCATGCGCATCCAGGAAATATTTATTGTCTATAAAGAAAACTTCCAGCACTGCCCAGAAATTTGCACTTAGTTGCTACTTAGCAGTGTGAAAAATAACTAATTCACTTAAAAAAAAGTACAATAACAGAAGCTGAGGATTTGTTTGCTGCCTTACTTGGAATTTAATTACATGGAGAATTTTGATGAAAAGAAGGAAAAATATTGTGGTGCATTATGGTGTTAATGTGTTGGAGTTTTCATTGTTTATCCCTGTCTCCTTCCTAGGGTTTTATTAATGAGCCAACTATCTTGTATGTAATAATGTATTACAATGAGTTCCATTTGGTTGCAGGTCAAGATAAAATAGCACAGTGTAATTTAAACGAAATGATGTTTGGTTGCTGAATGGCAGTCTCATTTAACACTCGCTTTTCATGCACTTTAGCTGTGCACATCCCAAGTTCAACAGACTAAGCCTCCCTTCTATCTTAGCTTATGGGAAGAAGTATATGAGCTAACTTCTCAGCAATCTAATTTGGCCTCTTAAAAAAAAAATAAAAACACAAGAATTAAGGTGGCCAAACATCACAAGCACTCACCACCTTGCCTGGCAGCCTTTGAATGATAGTGGGTCATTTGACAGCCAATTCCAATTTTCTGAAAAACCAGGCAGATATTCACCACCTGGTTACTTCTAAGAAGCAGCTCCATGGACCAGAGCAACGGGCTAATCTGAGAGAGGTGGTATTCCCTTCAACAGACAACCTTCAAAAGTGGGACAGAACCTTACACCCACCTGTGTTAACCGTCAGCTGCCCACAAGAGAGATGTAGCGGTGGGAATGCCCCTGTTATCTCTGGCTTTTATCACTGTGGTAGAGAGAGTCTGCCCTTGTGAAATGAGAGGTATGGGTTTCTAGGGTTTCTTTGCCTTTGATGTCAACCTTTCACCACCACAAAGCAAACATGTGCCATCTGCAGCCAAGTGTCTAATAGGGCAGCGGGACAAGCCAAGGAAATACACACATACCCGGGTATTGGCCACTGACACTAAATAACTGAGATGAACTTTCTTTCTCCGAAAGAACATTGACCTCAACTCGTAAAAAGTCTAAAGAAAGTCTATTTACTTCTCCTCTCAGCTATAAACAAAACTCTATTTGAGGCAATGGGTCAAACCAGTTACAGCTAGTTCACCACTGAGTTTCAGGTGTATCACAAATTTTCGTGGGCCAAAATTTGCTGCTTTCTTTTTGTCATTAGAAAGTATCCATTCACTCATATTTCCTCTTCATATCTCACCTTAGATGATGCTGAACAAGTGTAGACACTTCATTGATAATCAGTGCTTTCTGAATATTATTTTGACCAATTATCATTTTAAAATGTAATGACAGTCCTACTGGGGGAAAATGAACATGCAAGCATAATTGTTGAGAAATTTATTTCATCTCTACATCTAAACTTTTGTGATAGTATTCAATGGGTTATTTATTTGATATATAGTATATTAGAGCTTAATTTCAGAATGACGCAAAGTGATCACTTTGAATACCATCTGTGCAGAATTCTTTGTGATCCTTGCAAATTGAGGACAATAATTAAGTAAGATATAAAAGATTCATTTTTGCTGACAAATAGAGGTCATTATTATGTCAGTGGAGATATTTCTCATAAAACCAATAGTATGACCAGCATTTTACATGGTCCCTGATGTACCAAGAAGATTCAGTTGTGCTTATTTGATTTCCAACACAAAAGCCTCTTAGGTTAAACCCCCAACCCCCCCCCCCCCAATCTACAGCTTGTATATATTCTTGTTTTTTGTCTTAAATTAAGACACTTTCTGCAGAGTTCTGTACACCTGCACATGAGCAGCCAGGTGTTCAGCTGCCAAAGCACAAAACAACATCCAACATGCATCTCTATATGTTACGCTTACGCTCAGTGAATTGGGGGAAGCAAGAGCAGATGCTACAGTCAAAGCCCACAGGCCACAACAATAGAAAGGAATAGAGTTGGGTAAGGACAAATGCTCTATGTTTTTCCCTAAAAAAGTTCAGAAAGCCCAATTTCAGAAAAAAAAAAAAAACACGGATAATTTTGGAAACTTACTGACATTTGAAAATAAGTTAGAATCACCAAAAAAATACATATATTACACATAAGTATATACATATTAAGTCATCACATATCATCAGTCTACATCAATAACAGGATGACTCTAAATACCAAAGTATTTCAAGAAAGGCACAAAACTGTCTTCAAGAACCAAAGCTTTGGGGCCAGCATTGTGACATAGCAGATAAAGTCGCTGCCTGCAACACCAGCATCCCATATATGGGTACCAGTTCGAACCCCAGCTGCTCCACATCCAATCCAGCTCCTTGCTAATGTGCCTGGGAAAGTAGCAGAAGATGGCTCAAGCCCTTGAACCCACAAGGGAGACCTGAAAGAAGCTCCTGACTCCCGGCTTCAGTCTGGCCCAGCCCTGGCCAATGCAGCCATTTGAGGAGTAAAAAAGCAGATGGAAGATGGATCTTTCTCTCTCTCTCTCTCTCTCTCTGCCTCTCTTTCTGTGTAACTGTGCCTTTCAAATAACTAAAGCTAAATCTAACAACAACAACAACAAAAACTAAAGCTCTTTTGGGAATTAGTTGATCTTCATTATCCAAAGCTAAGTCCAAGACACTGGCTCTCTTTAACCCAAAGGACATATGAAATCATTTTTGTGAAGATAGCTGATACTGTGATTTTTTTCCATATATTTTATTTTTTTAAGTTTTTATTGTGATTTTTTTAATTTTTAATTAGCTTTTAACAGATTCAAGTGCTTTGTAAATACAATTCTAAGAATACAATGATATTCCCTTTCTCTCTCCCTCTCCATGTTTCCTTTCCCCCTTCTTCCTTCTCCCTTTCTTTTTTTTTTTTTAGTTTTTGAGATAAGATTTTAAATTTACATTACAGTAAAAAGGTTTAATATTCAACAAATAAGAAGTTTAGCAAGTAAAAAGCAAAAAGACCCTAGTGGAACTGTAGACAATGGCTATAAACAATAATTGAATGAAAAAAAATGACCATTTTACCCATATCCAGTAAATGTTAAAGTAATCACAATACTGTGATGTTTTTTAAAAAATTAAAATGTCCAATCTATATATAATTCAAATCATTTTCTGGTTCTCCTATCCTTGTGAAGGTGGGGGAAAAAAGCTGAGGATAATTAGTGGTTTTTTCTGCCTGGTTGTTAAACACCCTAATTACTTCAAGCGCCATTACCACCACTTGCACATAAGCTGTCCTTTGAAACTACTTTTCAATCTAGATGAAAATTGATGCTAATGGTTTCAAAGAATACAGCCAATATTAACACAATTTGGAGAATTATTGGATTTACTTTTCTAATCTTAACAGGGACGTCAATACTCTAAGAGCACACAATGAAGATAGTAATCTACTACGGTCTGAAATGGAACCACCAAAAAAAAAAAAAAACTCTCTAGAAAGACTGCACATTTTTATAGACATAAAAGGTATTACAATTATATACCATGTACCATATTGTTTATTACTGATTGGGCATTATTTGGATACTAAAATGTCTTCTTACATTCTTTCATGAAAAATTCACTTACATTAGAATTATAGTGTTAGCTAGAAAATGCCTTCAATTTGTGTTTACCAGAATTTTGATACTGGCCAGAAATTTTATACTGCCAGCGAAGACTCAGCTTCTCAGCTATACAGTGAAATACACTGTTAGGATCTAGGAATTGCTATACAGAATGCTGTAGTTGAGTGTGTTACTTATTAAGAATTCACTTCTCCAGTAATTCTTAACCTCAGTTAGGAGCCTCCCTTTGCTCTGCTTCGCACATGGCATTTCAGGGTACAAGATGTGGCATTTCCATGTATGTGACCCGTGTAGTAGACACATGCACTGATGCCTTCAATATTAACGTCATTCTTTTCTATTGCTTGGCTGTAATTTTTGAAAAAGCTACATTATATTGTTTTTATGTGTGTTTTCATGGTGTGTGTTCAAAAGCCAAGCATTTTCATTTTCCTAGCTTGCAGAATCTGAACTGTGTATTCATTATTTCTGATGTTGAAAAAAATCCAAGTATTGTTCAGCATTTGACTTTTTTACATTTAAAATGTTGCTGGATTTTTGTGATATTTGCCAAAATATACAATAAGTAAATGAAGTATCATTCTGATTAAAAAAAAAAAAGAATTATAGTGTTGGGTCATTTTTGCCTCCACTTTTGCACTTGGTAGAATAGTTTTTCTATTTGTTATCTCAATTAATCAACATCCTGGTGCATTTTTTGTTAATTTCTTTACCACAAATTCAATGGATGAATAAACCACGACATTATTTGTTTCTTCAACAAAATGTAACAAAGGAATCGGACATTAGATAAATACTCTTTCAATGAATAAGCCCTAATGTGAGCCATAGTTTTTGCAGTGCTCGTTCAAAGTTTTATAAGTAAATGAAGTTGTCAATGAGAATCACAATGTGCAAGAGACAGTGGGTACTAAATATGCAAGAATGCATGAGGTTTGGTTTTGCCCTTGGGATTGAGGGAAAACATAGACACAAATAACTATAGTACAAGGCAGAAAGTGATGAGTGTCGCTCCCCCTCTTCGTGGAGGAACGACACATGACCCTGCGCTGTTCTTTCGTCTGCTCGGCCCTCCCCGGGTTTGCTGCTGGTTCTTCCCGGGTTGGCTACTATCCCTTCCACCTCCGTGGAAGGGCAGTTCCCCCTGGCCACATTCCCCACTTCCGCAGGGGAGCGGCACACCGCCGGCCGGCTCTCTCGGGGGCTGCACAGGTGTTCCCCTTAGATATTCCCCTTAGATGTTCCTGGTGCATGCCGTCTCTCTCCTCCTTTATAGTCCTCCTCCGCCAATCCCAACTCGGCTGCCCACACGCCGAGTACGCTGCTCTCCTCCAATCAGGAGCAAGTCCTACAGTTTATTGGCTGAACTGGAGGCAGCTGTGTAGAAGCTGTTTTCTCCTCTCCCAGCGCCATATTGTGGGAGAGCAGATGCATAGAATAAGTCTTAATTCCAGTAACTTAGTCTAGTCCGGATTGCTCCCCACAATGAGAACTGAGAGAATTATAAACTCATATCAAGATGCTAAGGAAGATGAAATTTTTCTCAGGAGAATCAGAAAGGGTTCATGAAGGAGTTCACTCCTGAGATGCATCTTAAGGGTGACCATTCAGAAAGAAAGAACAAAAGCATGAAGGAAGAAATACTCAAGAGCCACATGTAATTAGGTTTTGTCTATATCATGGGACACATGAGCATAAACTGTTGAATGCTAAATCGAGACTGTTGAAAAATGTATTTGAAAGAGGGACATTACCACAGAGACAGAGAGATATCTCCTATCTATTGGTTCACTCCCCAAATGCCACAGCATCCTGGGCTGGGTCAAGTGAAAGCCAGAGTCAAGAACTCAATACAGATTTCCCAGATGGGTAGCAACCCAATTGTTTGGATCATCACTGCTGCCTTTCAAAGGTGTGCATTAGCAGGAAGCTGGAATAGGGAGCAGAGCCTGAGACCAGGCACTCCCCCATCGAATATGGACATCCCAAGCCATACCACTGCACCCAACACTCTGAATGAGACATTGGTAACAGCTCATGGTAGTTTTGGAACAAGATAGGCACTCAAAGATTAATATGAAGGCAAGTTATAAAACAAATTACACTTGAGAGGACAGAAGAATTTAAATACAAATTAGAGAGCCAGAAGGCTTCCAGATGGAAATAAGTAAAAATGAAGGCCTGCATCAAGGAAGGAGGCGCCTTTCTCCGAAGGGAGGAAGGAACTTCCACTGTGATACGGCCTTGACTAAACAAGTTCAGAGTTGGTGAACTCAAGTGGCTCCCATAGCCTAGACAGCTCATGGCAAGAGCCTCGGGTGATTGCTGATGTCATAAATAAGAGTGCCAATTGTTAAGTCAACAACCGGAGTCACTGGGTACATGCTCCCCATGTAGGATCTCTGTCCTTAATGTGTTTTACTATGAAACTTAAAAAACAACACTACTAGTCGAACAATACTCTATACCTTGTGCGGTTGTGTGAGGGCAGCCTGTTGAAATCCTTGCTTAGTATATACTAAGTTGATCTTCTGTATATGAAGGTAATTGAAAATGAAACTCGATGAAGGGCAGGATGGGAGAGGGAGTGGGAGAGGGGAGGGTCGTGGGAGGGAGGGAGGTTTCGGGGGGGACCACAACAATACAAAAGTTGCACTTTGTAAATTCACATTTATTAAATAAAAAAAGAAAAAAAAATGAAGGCCTGAATAATTGCAGAAGGAATACACCAGAAACATTGGAATCAAAAGGTATTGCAGTAGTGCACTGACAAAAACAGCACACTCTGGCTACCAGTTTGGTGCCATAAATCAGGAAGAGAAACAGCAGGAAAGAAAGAGGATTGTGTTTCTTACGTGAATGTCTTGTATATTCCAAACTCAGCCCTATACTGAGTCAACCTACCATCCTAATGCACCTTAGTGTTATCTTAATGTCTCAGTGTCAGAGATGCTAGACCTTGCCTAGCTACAACTGGGTCACACCTGAGGCTTATCCCAACATGAAAGGAATAGCCCAAGATGCCTTTCTCATCTCACTCCACTTCCTACTGCTCATTTATTCAGCACTGTAAATGCAAGCTTACCATCAGGAGGAACTAACATTATAAAGTCTAAGAAATTATTTTCAACTTCAGTTCTCATGGTCTAGTCCTGATGCGACTCTAAGAGACAAGGATGTGTTTTCTTGATGTCTACCTTTTTAAAAATGGAAATGACTTATTCTTTTCTGAATTTTAAAATAAAACTCAAAAATGCACACATTGTAATAAAAATTTGAAAGATAAATGAGAAAACCTCTTAGAAAATTATAACAAAGGTGGAAAAGTGGAGGGAAGAGGGTACAAAAATATTACAGTGGCAATCTAGAAATACCACATCCAAAAAGTGGGCACTGTAAAAAGAAAAGAAGGATGAAATGGAAGCAATAAAATCATCAAAAAAAATAATAATTCAAAAAAATTTCACCAAACTGAAAGAGGTAAGTTTCTAGGCTACTGAGTATGCAGCTCAAAGTATGGAAATAGATCTTTGCCAATACATATTATCGTGTCATATTTTCACACATCTGGGGATAAAGAGATCACAGAAACTTCCAGAAGGAAAAAAAAAAAAGGATTTTTCATAACTCGGCCCTGCACAGCCCTCAAATTTTGCCTCCTCCCAATACTACACAACCAGGCTCCCTCTCCACTCCTCACTAAAATGTAAGACAAATCATGTCTTCTACCAGAACCTTCTGTGGCCTACATTATACTCATAGGAAATGAAACAGAAATGAAACTAAAGTCAGACATTAGGTCTATCTCTCAAATTTGAGGACTCTTAGGAGCACTGACATTTGTTAATGAATGAATGAAAAAGAGATTTTCCTTCACAGACAGCTACCCAAATTCATGGTTTTCCCTTCCCGCCTACCTCAGTCTTCATGTCTTGCTCTGTTTCCCCTTCCTAGTTCTTCAGTCTTCAGCCCATAGTTTGTAAAGCAGTGTGACATTACATAGAATTACTCCTGAAGAGGATGTTTAATATAAGTCATAAAACATTTCAAAAGAGCACTTAAGAAGTGGATAAAGTTTCCATGAGAACCACCATTCTCTCGGTGCTCCATTGGGTTGTGGTAAGGAAAAGAAGGAACATGTTGAACATGAGCTGTTTCCAGGAAGGCTTTCCAAAGTTGCGCTGACCATCAGATTATCATCAGTCTAGGGAGTATGAGCTTATATATGCCTTGAATATAAAAAATGACCAGTGTATGCCTAAACAAATTGAATTAGCCAACTGGGCCTGCAGATTCTTTTTTTATATATAGATTTATTTATTTATTTGAAAAGCAGAGTTACAGAGAGGCAGAGGCAGAGAGAGAGAGAGAGAGAGAGAGAGGTCTTCTATCTGCTGGTTCACTCTCCAGATGGCCACAATGGCTGGAGCTGGGATGATCTGAAGCCAGGAGCCAGGAGCTTATTCTGGGTCTCCCATGTGGGTACAGGGGCCCAAAGACTTGTGCCATCTTCTACTGCTTTCCCAGGCTATATCAGAGAGCTGGAACGGAAATGGATTACCTGGAATTCGAACCGGTGCCCACATGGGATGCTGGCACTGCCGGCGGCAGCTTTACACACTGTGGGGAGCAACTGGGAGCAACTCGCACTAGACTAAGTTACTGGAATTAAGACTTATTCTATGCATCTGCTCTCCCACAATATGGCGCTGAGAAGGGAGTAACAGCTTCTACACAGCTGCCTCCAGTTCAACCAATAAGCAGCAGGACCTGCTCCTGATTGGAGGAGAGCAGCGTACTCGGCGTGTGGGTAGCAGAGTTGGGATTGGTGGAAGAGGACTATAAAGGAGGAGAGAGACAACATGCACCAGGAACATCTAAGGGGAATATCTAAGGGGAACACCTGTGCAGCCCCCGAGAGAGCCGGCCGGCGGTGTGCCGCTCCCCCGCGGAAGTGGGGAATGTGGCAGGGGGAACCGCCCTTCCACGGAGGTGGAAGGGATAGTAGCCAACCCGGGAAGAACCAGCAGCAAACCCGGGGAGGGCCGAGCAGACGAAAGAACAGCGCAGGGTCCTGTGTCGTTCCTCCGCGAAGACGGGGAGCGACACACACTATGCCACAGTGCTGGCCCCTCAGATTCTTCAAGAATAGGTTTACACCTCTAGGTTTGACTTTCTCAGTATTTCTTGAACACTTACTCTAATCCAGGCCCTTTGTAGGGGTTAGGGTGTAGCCATGAACAAGATAGACTGGGACCCCGTGCCTTCCTGTAACTCGAGTTCTGCTGGAAGATAAGGTCAGGTAATGGGATGTATAGTGACAGCAGTGGAGGTCTAGGAGAAAGGAATTACTTTAGATAAGCTTGGTAGAGAGACTCCGAGGCCTGAATAATGAGGAGGATCCAGCCACATGAATAACAGGGAAGACAACAGGAAGAATAAGAGTAAGGGCTCTTAGGTAGCAACAGGAACACTGTTTGAAAAACAAGAAAGAATACAAACAGGCCCCACATAGTAAGGAATCAGGAAAGGGGTACAGGTGAGAGAGGAGAGGGAAGTAGGGACCATACCAGGTAAAGGCTTGGTAAGCCAGGGTGAGGCATATGGATTTTTTTTTCCAAATATAGAGAAATCTTTTTCTGGAAAATTCTCAATTAAGATTGTCTTTTTTATATCATTCCCCATGCTATGAATTCATTTACCTTCAACTTCTAAGAAACAAGCAAATGAAACGAACATTTTAAGCTGTCGTTTTCATATCTTAATTAAACCTCACAAAGTCAGCTAACAAGCAGAATATAATTCTTTTAGAGCAAGTGTCATCACTTGGGACGCCTGCATCCCCCATAAGAGTGCCTGGATTCAACTCCTAGCTACTCCATTTCCATCCTGCATCCTGCTAATTTGCACCCTGCAAGGCAGATGATGGCCCAAGTACTTGGATCCTTGCCACCCATGTGAAAGAGTCCTGGGCTCCAGCTTTCAGCCTGGCCCAGCTGTGGCTATTACAGGCATTTAGGAAATGAACCAATGGATGCAAGATCTCCCTCTGTGTGTCTTTCTCTGCCTTTCAAATAAAATAAAAATACAGTTGTTATCTCATTTGTCAAAAATAAGAATTTGACAAAGGATCCAGAGAAATTCAATACCAGGACTGATTTTTTTTTTCTCCTTCTTGTACAATGCCACACAAGATGGATCCTCAAAGTAGAAAGAACCCCTGATGTGCTACTCCACTGAACAAGCTAGGACTGGTGCTGCATCCTTGAAGTGAAATTTTCTCCATTCCAAACTATTATCTGTTGCAGTTGTCACATTATCACAAAATACTGTTAAAATGTTCTCCTCCTTCCCTCTCATTTTGGCATATATACCCCCATATGTTCTGCTCTTTATTAATCTTACTTCTGTTGCTACTAACTAACCCAAGTAACCTAATGCATCAATATCAGCGCAGGTCCACTTGGTTATGGTTTGCCAGCCAATGTATATAACCAGCCTATTGCCATCAATCAAGGGATCTCTGAAAGTGAAAGGCAGACAGCGAGAAGTCCTCGCTGGTTATAGCAAAAGTAATGATACAATGGAGAGACAACTCATTCAGAGGCTTTAAGGGACTCATCTTTCAGTGTGACTTTTTCTTTTTTCTTTTTTTTTTTTTTTTTTGCCAGGCAGAGTTAGACAGTGAGAGATTTATAGACAGTGAGAGAGAGAAAGAGAGAAAAAGGTCTTCCTTCCGTTGGTTCACCCCCCAAATGGCCACTACGGCCAGCACGCTGCGGCGATCCGAAGCCAGGAGCCAGGTGCTTCCTCCTGGTCTCCCATGCGGGTGCAGGGCACAAGGACTTTGGCCATCCTCAACTGTCTTCCCGGGCCACAGCAGAGAGCTGGCTTGGAAGAGGGGCAACCGGGACAGAATCCGGCGCCCCGACCGGGACTAGAACCCGGTGTGCCAGAGCCGCAGGCGGAGGATTAGCCTAGTGAGCCACGGCGCCGGCCCTGGTGTGACTTCTTCTGTAAGACACAATTGTCCTAACTAATGCAGGGATCAAATTTGCCAAGAAGATAAAAGCAAAACATAATAAACCAACCCTACAGATAGAATGTTCCACAATAACATTGACCAACCATCTTACCTACCTAGTAAAATAATAAAATGCTCCACTAAAATGTAGTCTTTTTAAACAGTTTAAATATTTGTTTCTTCTATAAAAGCATTTTATCTCATAAAATTGGGATGTATTCTCTTTATTTAAAACACCAAAATGCTACCTACAGTTTTTTTTTTTTTAAAGTCTCCAATTCTGTGGACAATTATATTCCGAGGTTGTCTCAAGTCAGTGTGTGCAGATTGAATGCTAAAATCTTCTCTTAACCTCACAATTGCTCTCATTCCCACAGTGCATCAGTCCACAATCCTTGCTAGTTCTGCTCTCAAATCTCTAATCAAATCCATGCCCTCCACTTCCAACCCACACTGCCTTAATTCAGGCTCTTAGCATCGCCCACACAAACTATTCTAACAGCCTCCGAACTTGTCTCCTTGGTTTAGTAACACCTCCATTCATTTTACTTTTGACATTCACACTAGAGTTATCTTTCTGAAATACATTTCAGATCTTGAGTTTCCTCTGCTGAAAACACCTTAAATAGCTCCCTATCAACTACAGAACAGCATTTGCAGGACACAGGCCTTCAGAATCTGGCCCCAGGGGCAGGCAGTTGGCTCAGCAATTTAAGCCACCTCTAGGACGCCCACATCCCATATTGGAATGCCTGGGTTTGAGTTCTCTGTCTGCTTTCAAGCAAGTATTGTAATGCGCATCCTGGGAAGCAGCTCTCTGCTGCCCAGATACTTGGGTCCCTGCCATCTTCACTGGGAGACTCAGGTGGAGTTCCGGGCTCCTAGATTAGGCCTGCCCCAGCCATGGCTGTTGTGGACATTTGGAAAGTGAACAAGCAAATGGAAGATCGCTGTCTTTTTCTGCCTTTCAAATACAAAGAAGAAGAAAAAAAGCTGGCCTCAATCTATATTTCCCACTTCTTCTCTTCCACTCATCCTGCACTCTAACCAAGAAAACTATAGTTTTTTTGTCAAACAAGGGATAGCTGGTCACACATCATTATGCTTCCTGCATGCTAGTCCTCCCTCCTGCTCTACCTCAAAATTCCTACAGATTCTTCATGATCAAGCTCAAATATCACCTCTTCTGGAAAGATCCTCCAGCTCCATGAGCATAAATCAGCAACTCCAACCTGCTTGGCCCCAGGAGCTCTTGGTGCACACCACTCTTACAACACCTTTGACCCTGTTCCGAAGCAGTCAGGTAAAAATGTGCATGCCGCATGCATAATTTCAAATTTCCTAGAATCCTCATTAGAAACATAACAAGAGGGGTGGTGTTGTGGTGCAGTGCATTAAGCCACCTCTTGGGACGCCCACATCTCGTATCAGAGTGCCACTTCTGATCCAGCTTCCTACTAATGCATCATGGGAGGATGCAGATGATTGCTCAAGTGCTTTGGGCCCCTGTCCAGACCCCTAGGTTTGGTCTAACTCAGACCTGGTTGTTGCAGGCATGTAGGGAGTAAACCAGCAGATGGAACTAAGCCAGTCACAGAAGGACAAACACTACATGTTCACCTATATGAGGTATCTATAGGTATATAGATACCCAAAAAAGCCAAGAGCAGAATGGTAGTTATCAGGGGCTGAGACAATGGGGGAGGGGAATAAGTATTTGATGAATATAAAGCTTCTGTCATACATGAATCAGTTCTAGAGCTCTTCTGTACAGCATGGTATATATGGGTATAGTTCACATGATTGTGCTGTACACTTCAAAATCTGTTAAAGAGGGTGTTAGGAAACTGGCAGTTTTGGCCAGGTGGCCTGAGCCAGGCTCCACCCCCATCCTAATGGGATTCGCTGCTCCTGCTTCCCTGCCCGCCCTCGGGCGAAGTTTTAAAAGGGCCTGTTCCTGAACGCGTGCTCTCTTGGCCCTTCTCTCCTTCACTCTCTTGGTTCTTCTCTCTTAGCTTTCCTCTCCTGCTCTCTGCTCTCCTCTCTTCTCTGCTCTATGTTCTCTCCTCACTAGCTCCTCTCCTCTGGCTCTCTCTCTTATACTTTCTCTCTCTTTCCCTTCACCGTCCCTTCACTCCGGTCTGTTGGGTGTTCCCCAATAAACCCTTTCCCTTACTCCGGTGTTCGGTGTGTTTTGTGACGGCTAACATTAATATATAACAGAGGGTAGAACTCATGTTGTCTTTTTTTAAAAAGATGTATTTATTCGAAAGTCAGAGTTACACACACACACACACACAGAGCGAGAGAGAGAGAGAGAGAGAGAGGTCATCCATTCACTGGTTCATTCCCCAATTGGCCATAATGGTTACAGCTGCGCCAATCCAAAGCCAGGAGCCAGGAGCTTCCTCTGGTCTCCCTTGTGGGTGCAGGGGCCCAAGGACTTGGACCATCTTCCACTGCTTTCCCAGGCCATAGCAAAGAGCTGGATCGGAAGTGCAGCAGCCAGGACTCAAACTGGCACCTATATGGGATGCCGGCACTGCAGGCCGCAGCCTTACCCACTATGCCACAGCACCAGCCCTGTCATGTTGTCTTCTTACCCACACACGAAAAGAGAAAAAGAGAGACAGAGAGAGAGGAAAAGTCATAGCAAACAAACAAACAAAGCAAAATAGAAACAAACGTACCACTCTGGCACACAAAGTTAACAGTAGGGGAGAGGCTCAGAGCAGAGGCTATGTGAGAACTCTCTACTCTCTTCCTCGATGTTTCTGTGTACCCAACTGTTCTGAAAAATGTTCTACTTAAAAGAAAAAGAAAAAAAAACACTGAAACCAAAGTACATTTGATTTGTTACTGATTCCTTCAATAATGAAAATTTCTTCATACATATTAACCCTCCTTTTCTCCTTCCTATAATGCACTCACAGGAATTCTACACAGTGACTACTCCATTTTATGTTTTTGCATTCACTGGTTGTCTTGCCTTCTCTGATTGTATTTCAAGCTCCTGCAGACAGATCATTCCTTGTGCAGTATAACTATCATCACACACAGTGAAATGGTAATAACACAACGCAAGGATCCAACACATGACACATAATCAATTCTCAGATGCCTTCTTTTTTCAGTGAAGCCTTTCCCAATCAATCCCACATGCCCAACCTCTGAACACTCACACTGACACCACTGTCTCTGGACAGCTGGGATCAGCGACCTACTCATGTAAGCAATTTTTTTCTATGTGTGACAATGTGCTTTGTGGGGTTAGTGGGGTTTTAATTTAGTTATTGGAAAAGCAGAGATACAGAAAAATAGAAAGAGATCTCCCATCTGCTGGTTCACTCCACAAATGTCTGGCATAGCCAGGGCTAATCCATGAGACAGTCAGGAGCCAGGAACTCAATTTGGGTCTCCCATGTTTGTCACAGGGACCCAAGTACTTGAGTCATCACCTGCTATCTCCCAGAGCCTGCATTAGCAGGAAGCTGGAATTAGGGGTGGAGCCAGGACTCAAACCCAGGCACTTAGATATGGGATGCTTGCATCCTAATCAGAGTCTTAATGGCTAGGCCAAACACCTGACCCTGATGTGTTTTGTATGAATGATTTTCCCCCAAACCCAAGAATGTAGGGTCCTGTTTCCAGTCTTTGTGACAATACCCACATCATCGCGTAGCACGGTGCTCTCTCAAGAGACCCTTCAGCAGCTATCGCTTCCTGTCCACATCTGCTTGAAGCATCACAGGATGCCTCAATAATACAACAGAAGAGAATTCTGTAAGGGCAGTCTCCCACTAGCCGATCTTTTGATACTTGACTTGGATAAATGAATGCACACATGTAAATTTCCACAAAGGTAATGATGGTAGGTTTATTCTAAAGTTGCTTGTGCAAGAACAAAATAAAGCAAAAATGCCTTAGTGAATCAGTCGCTGGCTTCCTCTAAGTTTATGTTAGTGTTCTCTGTCCTTTGCTTGGATAGCTCTTTGATGCTCTCTATCTCCGCAGGAGTGAACTTCGGGGTTAGGGTCACACTGTCATAATCGAATTCTTCATCGAGACAGAAAGTTTGAACTTCATCTCCTTCATCAAGCGAGGAGGACTGAACTTCAGCTCTGGGTATCTACAAAAGGTAACAGAAGAGGAAAAAATAAATACAATCATTGTAAGCGAAAATAAAGTAGACAACATAAACTCTCCATTAATATTTAATTAAACAGTTTTTTTAGATTTCAGCACCCTCAGCTGATTAAGTTGCTTTTAAGTAAAGAAATAAATTCAATTATTCAATCTGACCTAATTTAAGCCTCTTAATATGCCCCATTTGTACTCTGCTGTATCTGAATGAGTATCATTAGCTAATTCTGCCCCAGGCAAGAATCAGAAACTCTCCCCTACACACATTCATTGCATTTTTTCACCACTTAAAATGTCAAACCTAGAGACATATAGAAAAGTTAAGAGTTATATTAAAATGTGAGAAAATACACCTTGAGATTTAGATCCACTTTAAATACATTTTTACCATTTACTAAAAACAGATCTGCATTAATAAAACACAATTTTCTAAGATAAAAATACTCTATACTTAATATACTCCTTCAGATAATACCTGTATTTCTGGGTAATAACAACAGGGATTAAACTACATAGCATCAGGGCCGGTGCTATGGTGTAGCACTTAAAGCCGCCACCTGCAGTGCTGGCATCCCACGTGAGCACCGGTTTGAGTTCTGGCTGCTCCACATCCAACCCAGCTCTCTGCTGTGGCCTGGGAAAGCGGTAGAAGATGGCACAAGCCTTGGGCCCCTGCACCCACAGGGGAGACCCAGAAAAAGCTCCTGGCTCCTGGCTTTGGATCAGTACAGCTCCATCCATTGTGGCCATCTGGGGAGTGAACCAGTGGATGGCAGACCTCTCTCTCTCTCTCTCTCTCTCTCTCTCTCTCTCTCTTTGTCTCTCTCTCATTGTCTGCATCTGCCTCTCTGTAACTCTTCCTTTCAAATAAATAAATAAAAGTACATAGCATCATCTTGCACTTGGAATCCAAGATCCCTGCCAAAAAAAATTATAGTTTATGTACAAGTCAGAGTAACTACAAAATGATACAATAATTTAGTAGGTATTTATTTATAATGTGTGAGTTTTAAAGATTTCCTAAAGGAAGGTAGACAAAAAGCATATTTTCCAGTAAACAGAATGCCTTAGATCAAATTGTACCAGTCACTTAAAAGCCTCATCAAAACCAAATAGTGTGTAATTTGATAATATCCAGCACCTCTATGTAGTTCTATAATATACATGGTGACACTGAAAATTGACAACTATGATTTATGCAAGAATGAAAAAAATCTTTAATACAAAATCAGTTTTAAACATTCTTGCAGGTGGCTTTCGCAATGTTTATAAAAATGTAGCATACACTTGAGAAATTACAGGCCAGTATTAACAGTGAAAAAGAAATCAAGAAAAGTAGGTATCTCCTATCTGTTTGGCAAATCATACTTATAGTTATGTGTGCAGCGCTAATAGTAAACACCCAGTCATTTTTCTTCCTTTCGTAATAAAACCAGCCAGAGAACAGATCTCAGAGGCCTATTCATTTCCTCTTTGGTGGAAAGTGTCTATGTGCTTTCCTGACACAGGCAGAGATGGGAACTGCCATGGAGTGAGTGCCCACTATGAGCCAGCCCTAGGCCTAGGAACCAAGCGGACAATAGCAGTAATCTTCAATCTGCCCAGCAGTCATAGTTAGCCCCTGTTTTACAGAGCTCTGGAAGGTCATAAGTAACTGCCAAGGGGTACATGATTACCAAGGAAGAGAAACAACATTGGAATTCAGCGCCATGTGCTTCTGATAAAGCTTTACCTGTTCCACAAAAGCACCAGCAAAGGAAAAATCAACCTTGAAGTTCGCAGTAAGCCTAGCCATAGCTCTTGGGAAGAAAAGATGTTTTCTGAGGAAGCTGAACAATTCCCATAGCTTACCATTAAAAGAAAAAAAAAGCATACTCAAGGCTACATGTAGTACATTTACTGTCTTTAAAAGAGCAGCTGTACACAGGAAGCAAATCAGCCTGCAGAGTGACTGGTCTGTCCATTCTGATCACTTTCTAGGATTAAATTTATCATCACCGCAGCCAAAGTGACAGTGGGGTAATACTGCTAACACCAACTCAAATGAAGAAACACACACAAATGACACATGATGTTCATTTCCTGAATAGAAGCATCTGTGCCATCCTCAACTCCACTCAGCATTAAATACTAGGGCCTGCAGGCTTGGCCACAACCCCATCCTGAGTTGATTCTAACTGATCCTGGCAGAGTACAAGGAGGAGCCCCCACCTCCACCTGTGAAGTCTGATGGGATTTTTACTGCCCTTTCATGCCATGTCATCACCATGCCTACAAGATTCAGGCTGCCACACCAATGCATGCCTACTGCACTAGGACCCTGGCCTCTAACACCTGCCTAGACCCTACTAGCCATTCTCATGTAGCCACTGCCTTCATCCACTTCTCACTTAGGCTGGGATGCAGTTATAAATTAGGCAAATCTCCTCTGCTGTGCTAAAATCCCAATGATACTATCTCATGCCCCCCCCACCACCACCCTCCTTCTACACAGCACAAACAGCCCTCATATTCCTACACTGTTTTCCTTTACTTGTTCACTCAATAAACAATAAAGTATTAGATACTGGGAACACAAAACAAATATTGCAAAATCTGTGTGTACAATGTTTCAAAACTTCCAGCAGAAGACAGAATTAAACAAATGATTTCTATCATATGCCATGTTCCTCAATAGAGCAAAACAAAAGGGAAATGGAGGCATGGAGGGGAACAGGAAGTGAAAAAAAAAAAATGACTTTCAACTGAATATTGCCTCTCTCTGACCAGCCTTCCCTGACATCACCTCCATTTACTACCCCCCTGGTTTTAGCAACCCAGATTAAGTAAACCTTGCATTCTGGACTTGTCAACTCTGAAAAGGGTTAACTCCGATGGCTAAGTTAGTATCACCTAAATATGGCTGAACTCATTGCCTTCTTACCCTTTCCCTCTCCTGAGGTCCCAATATACCTGTGGCTATCATACCCAACACTATGGTCCTAGAGATAGAAATTCATCCTTAAATGTAAAAAAAAAAAAAAGTATTTCCCTCTTTTTTTCTTCATATACTTGAATATTTCTCTGTTTTGGAACATGATTTTCTTCATCAGTAACTTGGTATTAACCACAACAATTGCAAAGAATAAAGTTTTCAGTCATCCAATAAATATAATGCCAACACAAAGATTACTCACTTATAAATACACAATATAATACATACAAAATAAATAGTTAAATATATAGCTGCCTTCATTTAGAAACTAAGAGCTATTAACAGCAGCTATTGTTGTATTAATTTCCTAGGCATTTTCAGGGAATTAAATACTGAAACAGAAAAGCAAGAAACCAAAAGCAGAAATAATTTCACATGTGCAGTGCCAGAACAGGCTACTGAGGCTATCTTAAAACTTTTGAGGGCTGCGATGCAATGTGGCCAGTACATCCTAGAGTCGAAATGTCAACACGATAGCCTCACACAGTCATTGAGGTATGCTCTGTTCCTTTCCCAAACCTCTGTATTCCTATTAAATTCTAGGCATTGTAGTAGGTGCTAGGGATACAAAGATGAAGACCTTATATGAAGACACACATATAAGATAAACATATCACTATAGTAAAATGTGGTAAGTACAAACGATATAGAGAAGAAGTAATGGGAATAGAAACGGTGTATCAAACCCCCAGACCAGGCTGAGGGTATTGAGAAGGAATCAGAGAAGGCTTCTTGGAAGAGGTGATATCTAGGCAAAAACCATAAACCTAGTTATGAACGTTATTTCATATTCCCGGGTAACATCAGGCATATTAGTTAATACAGTTAAGGAAGAAGAGCCTTGCAGAAAGGGGGAGTGTGCTGGGCAGGCTTAAGAAAGAAGATACAGAGTTTCAGATCTGTGAGTCGGCAAATGTGCAGAGAGTGGCAAGGGAAGACCATGGCGCCGAATCATCCTGGAGACGATAAGAAGTCCATTAAGAATTTTTCAAGAGCAGAGCAGACATGGACAATCATCCATACATTTCATATAAATTCCTTCACTCATTCAAATTTTTACTGAGCACCTACAATCAAGCAGGTACTAGACTACAAAGGAGAGAGACATCTGCCCTCTCTCTTGGAGCAGTATCTAGACAGGCCACTTTGAAGATGAGACAGAGGGCAGATTTGCAAGGAATGAACCTGGAGCAGAAGACTACTCAGAATCCCGCTGAGGAAGGGCAGGCAAGAGATAATGAGAGCAGGGCACTGGAAGGAGAGATCTAAAAAATATTTACACAGTAAAACTGGCAGTGCTATGAGAATGGAAGAAGAGGGAGAACACAGAAGGGCAAGCAAAGATGAGCTTGGCTTTTACAGCGTTGCATTTGTCAGTAACCTGAAGGAAATAATGGAGGAGTCAACAGGCAGCTAAATCTACAAAGTTCAAGTTCAGGAGAAAGGAGGCTGTGAAGCTAGAGATACCAGTTTGGAGAAACAGGCATAAAAGGTAGTACCTTGGGCCGGCGCTGTGGCTCAATAGGCTAATCCTCCACCTTGCGGCGCCGGCACACCGGGTTCTAGTCCCGGTTGGGGCGCCGGATTCTGTCCCGGTTGCCCCTCTTCCAGGCCAGCTCTCTGCTATGGCCAGGGAGTGCAGTGGAGGATGGCCCAGGTGCTTGGGCCCTGCACCCCATGGGAGACCAGGAAAAGCACCTGGATCCTGGCTCCTGCCATCGATCAGCGCGGTGCGCCGGCTGCAGCGGCGGCCATTGGAGGGTGAACCAACGGCAAAAGGAAGACCTTTCTCTCTCTGTCTCTCTCTCACTGTCCACTCTGCCTGTCAAAAAAAAAAAAAAAAAAAAAAAAAAAAAAAGGTAGTACCTTAAAGATGAAAATGGATCTAGAGACTAATTGAAAGATGAAAATGGATCCGTGTATGTTGGATGGCAGGATCCACAGGTTGAGCAAGAAACCCTGGTGAATGCCAACTCCTTAGGGATGGTTGGAAGGAAAAATCCCCAAAGGAAGTAAGGAAAGAACAATTAGAGAAATACACAAAGAGCCGAAGAATAGTTTAATGAGAAGGAGCGGAGAAAGAACGTCTGGGGAAGAACAGCGCTGTCAGACCCATGAGAGAGACCCCAGAAATAAAGATTTTTTTTTTTGGAAAGTGTCTGACTGATTGGGCAACTGTTAAGTAAGTGGTGCTTTCATGATGAATATGTTCAGGTAAATGATCAGAGCCAAGGAACCACTGCAGCACGTTGAATAAGGAACGAGAGGCCAGTTATAGAGTCAGGTCTAATGGTTTATGGAGTTGGGAAGGAAAGAGAAAGCAAAAAATAGTCATCAAAGGAGTCTAAGATGAAGGAAAGGTTGTTTTTCCTTGTTTTGTTTCATTTCGTTAAAGATGAAAAAGACTTGAACACATTTACATGTTGATGGGACTGAGCCAACAGAGAAAAGAAAATGACCCCGGCCAGCGCCATGGCTCACTTGGCTAATCCTCTGCCTGTGGCGCCGGCACCCCAGGTTCTAGTCCTGGTTGGGGCACCAGATTCTGTCCTGGTTGCTCCTCTTCCAGGCCAGCTCTCTGCTGTGGCCAGGGAGTGCAGTGGAGGATGGCCCAAGTGCTTGGGCCCTGCACCCCCATGGGAGACAAGGAGGAAGCACCTGGCTCCTGACTTCAGATTGGTGCAGTGTGCCAACTGTAGTGGCCATTTGGGGGTGAACCAACGGAAGGAAGACCTTTCTCTCTCTCTCTCTCTCTTTCTCTCTCTCTCTCACTAACTCTGCCTGTCAAAAAAGAAAAAAGAAAAGAAAATGACCCCAACCATGTTTGTCAGAGAATCATTCCCAATAAGTAGTGAAGTTCTTTACCTTAAGAGCGTTTGTTAAGGGCCTGCCCTGTGGTGCAGTGGGTTAAGGCCCCAGCCTGCAGTGCCAGCATGCCACATGAGCGCTGGCTCATGTCCCGGTTGCTCCATTTTCAATCCAGCTCCCTGCTAATGTGCCTGAGAAAGCAGTAGAAGATGGCCCAAGACCTATAGGTCCCTGCATCCACATGGGAGACCCAGAAGAAGCTCCTGGCTCCTGGCTTCACATCAGCTCAGCTCCAGCTATTGTGGCCATTTGGGAAATAAACCAGTGGATGGAAGACCTCTCTCTTTTTCTGTCTCCACTTCTCTCTGTAAATTGGTCTTTCAAATAAATAATAAAATATTTTAAAAAAGAGTGTTCATTCCATAAATATTTATTGCATGTCTACTATATGCATGGTACTGACTTCAGTACCAGTTCTGACTTTCTGCACTTTAAATCAAGTAAACTTACAAAGATAGGTCTAAGTCAACGTAGTTTTCCAAGAAAGAGACACATATGTACAATCATGTACCACATAACCACGTTTTGCTCAGCAGTGGATCACACACATGATGGTAGTCACAAAAGATTACACGAGAACTAAGAAATATTCCTACTGCCTGGTGATGTTGTAGTTAATGTTGTATATTCTTGCTAATGTTTGTGGCAATGCTGGTGTGAACAAGTCTATCTTCCTCCCAGCCATATAAAAATAAAGTGCACACATACACATAGTACAGCACATACAGTTAAGGAAAGGACAAAACACTTGACAATGACAGTAAATAACTTTGCTTCTGGTTTACATATTTACCATGTAGGCTTTTTTAATTTTTTATTTTTTTTATTTTTTGACAGGCAGAGTGGACAGTGAGAGAAACAGAGAAAAAGGTCTTCCTTTGCCGTTGGTTCACCCTCCAATGGCCGCCACGGCCAGCGCGCTGCGGCCAGTGCACCGTACTGATCCGATGGCAGGAGCCAGGTGCTTATCCTGGTCTCCCATGGGGTGCAGGGCCCAAGTACTTGGGCCATCCTCCACTGCACTCCCTGGCCACAGCAGAGAGCTGGCCTGGAAGAGGGGCAACCGGGACAGAATCCGGTGCCCCGACCGGGACTAGAACCTGGTGTGCCAGCGCCGCAAGGCGGAGGATTAGCCTAGTGAGCCGCGGCGCCGGCCCATGTATACTTTTTAACCAAATTTTATAGTGCTCCTTCTACTTATTAAAAAAAAAAAAAAAGTTGGGGCCAGCACTGTGGTATAGTGGATAAAGGAGCTGCCTGTGATGCCGGCATCCCATGTAGGGGTGAGTTCAATTCCTGGTTGCTTCGCTTCTGATCCAGCTCCCTGCTGATGGCCTGCAAAAAGCAGCAGAAGAAAGTCCAAGTGTTTGGGACCCTGCCACCCTTGTGTGAGACCTGGAGGAAGTTCCTGGCTCCTGGCTTCGTTCCTGGCCCAGTCCAGGCTATTGAGGCCTTCTGGAGATTGAACCTGTGGATGAAAGATCTCTCTCCCTTTCTCCCTCGTTCTCTCTATATGTAACTCTGCCTCCCAAACAAACTTTTTTTATAAGATATTTATTCATCTATTTGAGAGGCAGTCACATAAAGAGAGAGAAAGAGATAGAGAGAAAGGTCTTCTATCTGCTGGTTCACTCCCCAAATGGCCACAATGATCAGAGCTGGGCTGATCCAAAGCCATGAGCCAGGAATTTCTTCCAGGTCTCCTATGTGAGTGCAAGGGCCAAAGCACTTGGGTCATCTTCCACTGCTTTCTCAGGCCATAGCAGAGAGCTGGATCAGAAGAGGAGATCCCAGGACACAAAACGGCACCCATATGGGATGCCAGAGCCACAGGCAGAGGATTAGCCTACTATGCCACAGTGCTGGACCCACAAATAAATCTTTAAAAAAAAAAGTTTACTGTAAAAATGTATGCTAATATACTCTGGCCTCAAAATTAGCCCTTAAGGCATTCGGATCTGGCTGAAGAGCCCATGAGAGTATTTTAGGCATGGAAAGCCAAAACACTCTGGCAAAAAAAAAAAGAAAAAAGAAAACACCTAAATGAAAGATCTCTGTGACTGAGATCCCAGTGGAAAAAACGGGCCATCAAAGATGGAGGTACCTGGCCGGCACCACGGCTCACTAGGCTAATCCTCCGCCTTGCGGCGCCGGCACACTGGGTTCTAGTCCCAGTCGGGGTGCCGGATTCTGTCCCGGTTGCCCCTCTTCCAGGCCAGCTCTCTGCTGTGGCCAGGGAGTGCAGTGGAGGATGGTCCAAGTCCTTGGGCCCTGCACCCCGTGGGAGACCAGGAGAAGCACCTGGCTCCTGCCATCGGATCAGCGCAGTGCGCCGGCCGCAGCGCGCTGGCCGCGGCGGCCATTGGAGGGTGAACCAACAGCAAAGGAAGACCTTTCTCTCTGTCTCTCTCTCTCACTGTCCACTCTGCCTGTCAAAAAATTAAAAAAAAAAAAAAAAAAAAAAAAAAGATGGAGGTACCTTGCTCTGAAGGGAGGAGAGAACTTCCACTTTGACTATGACCTTGTCTAAATAAGATCGGAGTCAGCGAACTCAAAATGCTTCCATAGCCTTGGCAACTCATGATAAGAGCCTAGGGTGAGTACTGATGCCATAAACAAGAGTGTCAGTTTGTTAAGTCAACAACAGGAGTCACTGTGCACTTACTCCTCATGTAGGATCTCTGTCCTTAATGTGTTGTCCAATGTGAATTAATGCTATAACTAATACTCAAACAATATTTTACACTTTGTGTTTTGGTGTGGGTGCAAACTTTTGAAATTTTTACTTAATATATACTAAATTGATCTTCTTTATATAAAGATAATTTAAAATGAATCTTGATGCAAATGGAATAGGAAAGGAGCGGGAGATGGGAGGGTTGCGGGTGGGAGGGAATTTATGGGGGGGAAAAGCCGTTGTAATCCATAAACTGTACTTTGAAACTTTATATTTATTAAATAAAGTTAAAAATATTTAAAAAATGTATGCTAATAGAGAGGGAGTTTACTGCTCTAGTCTAGGGGAAGATAGTTTAAAAAGTGGAGAGAGGGTAGTCTCAGGGAAGAGGTAGGGAGAAAATGGCAGAGGAAACTCCACACAAATTAGGACACTGTGGGGGCCAGCGCTGTGGCGTAGCGGATAAAGCCACCGCCTCCAGTGCCAGCATCCCATATGGGTGCCGGTTCAAATCCCAGCTGCTCCACTTCCTAGCTGGCTCTCTGCTATGGCCTGGGAAAGCAGTGGAAGTGGCCCAACTCCTTGGGTCCCTGTACCCACGTGGGAGACCAGGAAGAAGATTCTGGCTCCTGGTTTCGGATCAGTGCAGTTTCTCCAGCCATTGCAGCCAACTAGGGAGTAAACTAGCGGATAGAAGGTCTCTCTCTCTCTGCCTCTCCTTCCCCCTCTATGTAACTCAGACTTCACATAAATAAATAAATCTTTAATAAAAGAATCTTAAGGGATCAATTCAACAGGACAATGTGACTATTATGAATTTATATACACCTAAACAGGGCACCTATTTAAAAGAAATATTAAGGGATCTAAAGGGAGACATAGACACCAACACAGTAGTAATGGGTGACTTCAATATCTCACTTTCAACAATGAGCAGATCAACCAGACAGAAAATCAGCAAGGAAACAACAGAGTTAATCAATACTATAGACAAAACGGATCCAACAGATATCTACAAAACTTTCCATCCTACAGCCACAGAATACACATTCTCACCAGCACATGGAACTTTCTCTAGGATAGACGACATGCTAGGCCATAAAGCAAGTCTCAGCAAATTCAAAAAAATCAAAATCATACCATGTATCTTCTCTGACCACATGGAATGAAGGTGGAAATCAACAATTCAAGAATCTTTAGAACATTTGTAAACACACGGAGACTGAACAACATGCTCCTGAATGAACAGTGGGTCACTGAGAAATAAAAAAATTTCTGAAAACTAATGAAGACAATAACGCAACATACCAAAACTTTTGGGATACAGCAAAAGCAGTGTCAAGAGGAAAGTCTATAATAATTGGTGCCTACATTAAGAAATTGGAAAGGCACCAAATAAATGAGTTATAAATATATCTCCAAGGACCTAGAAATACAACAAACCAAACCCGAAACTAGTAGGAGAAAAGAAATAATTAAAAATAGAGAAGAAATAAACAAAACTGGATTTAAAAAAAAAAAACAATATAAAAGATTAGCAAAATGAAAAGCTCATTTTTTGAAAAAATAAAAAACTGACACACATTGACCCAACTCACCAAAAAAAAAAAAAGGAGGGAGAAGACCCAAATCAATAAAATTAGACATGAAAAAGGGAATGTAACAACAGACAACACAGAAATAAAAAGAATCATCAGAAATTACTACAAGGACTTGTATGCCAACAAATCAGGAAACCTAGAAAAAATGGATAGATTTCTGGACAAATACGAACTACCTAAATTGAATCATGATGAGGAAAACCTAAACAGACCAATAACCAAGACAAAAAGTGAATTAGTAATAAAAACCTTCTCAGCAAAGAAAAGCACAAGACGGCATGGCTTCACTGAATTCTACCAGACATTTAAAGAAGAACTAACACCAATTCTTCTCAAGCTATTCAAAACAATTAAAAGGGAGGAAATCCACTCAAACTCCTTCTAGGAAGCCAGCATCACCTTAATCCCTAAACCTGAAAATGATATAACAGAGAAAGAAAACTATAGACCAATTTCTCTAATGAACATAGACACAAAAATCCTCAAAAAAATACTAGCCAATCAAATCCAACAACATATCAGAAAGATCATTCACCCAGACCAAGTGGGATTTATCCCTGATACACAGGGATGGTTCAACATTCACAAATCAATCAATGTAATACATCACATTAACAAACTGAAGAAGAAAAATCATATAATTATCTCAATAGATGCAGAGGAAGCATTTGATAAAATACAATAACTTTTATGATGAAAACTTTAAGCAAATTGGGAATAGAAGGAACATTTCTCAACAAAATCAAAGCAATTAATGGCAAGCCCATGGCCAGCATCCTATCGAATGGGGAAAAGTTGGAAGCTGAATTTCACTGAGATATGGAACCAGAGAAAGATGCCCACTCTCATCATTGCCATTCAATATAGTCCTGGAAGTTGTAACTAGAGCCATTAAGCAAGAAAAGGAAATCAAAGGGATACAAATTGGGATGGAGAAAGCCAAACTATCCCTATTTGCAGATGACATGATTCTATACATATGGGGCCAACAGACTCCACTAAGAGACTATTGGAACTCATGGAAGAATTTGGTAATGTGGCAGGATATAAAATCAACACACATTTTGTATACACAATGTCACAGCTAAGAAAGAACTTCTAAGATTAATCCCATTCACAATAGCTACAAAATAATCAAATACCTTGGAAAATTTAACCAAGGATGTTCAAGATCTCTAAGATGAGAATCACAAAACATTAAAGGAAGAAATAGAAGAAGACACAAAAAATGGAAAAATCTTCCACGTACATGTATAAAGAATCAATATCATTAAAATGTCCATACTATGAAAAGCAATTTACAGATCAATGCTAGACCAACCAAAATACCAAGGACATTCTTCTCAGATATAGAAAACATGATGCTGAAATTCATATAGAAACATAAGAGACCCCAAATAGCTAAAACAATCTTATACAACAAAAACAAACCTGGAGGCATCACAGTAACAGATTTCAAGACATACTACAGGGCCGGCACCGCGGCTCACTAGGCTAATCCTCTGCCTTGCGGCGCCGGCACACCAGATTCTAGTCCCAGTCGGGGCGCCGGATTCTGTCCTGGTTGCCCCTCTTCCAGGCCAGCTCTCTGCTGTGGCCAGGGAAGTGCAGTGGAGGATAGCCCGGGTACTTGGGTCCTGCACCCCATGGGAGACCAGGAGAAGCACCTGGCTCCTGCCTTCAGATCAGCGCGGTGCACCAGCCGCAGCGGCCATTGGAGGGCGAACCAACGGCAAAGGAAGACCTTTCTCTCTGTCTCTCTCTCTCTGTCTCTCTCTCTCACTGTCCACTCTGCCTGTCAAAAAAAAAAAAAAAAAGACATAGTACAGGGCAGTTATAATCAAAACAGCCTGGTACTCATACAAAAACAGATGGATGGGCCAGTTGAGCAGAATAGAAATGCCAAAAATCAACCCATCCATCTACAACCAATATATATTTGACACAGAAGCTAAAATCAATCCCTGGAACAAAGACAGTCTCTTCGGCAAACAGTGCTGGGAAAACTGTATTTCCACATACAAAAGTATGAAGTAAGACCCCTACCTTACACCTTATACAAAAATCCACTCAACATGGTTTAACGAAGTAAATCTACAACCTGATACCATCAAATTATTAAAGAACGTTGGGGAAACCCTGCACAACATTGGCATAGGAAAAGAGTTCTTGGAAAAGACCCCAGAGGCATAGGCAATCAAAGCCAAAATTATCAAATGGGATTACAACAAATTGATAAGCTTCTGAAATGCAGAAGAAACACTTACAATGTGAAGACACAATGAACAGAACTGAAGAAATTATTTGCAAACTATGCAGCTGATAAAGGATCAATAACCAGAATATATAAAGAAATCAAGAAAATCTAAAACAGCAAACAAACAACCTAGTTAAGAAATGGGGAAAGGACTTAAACAGGCATTTTCAAAAGAGGAAATCCAAATGGCAAACAGTTACATGAAAAAAATGCTCAGGTTCACTAGTCATCAGGGAAATGCAAATCAAAACCACAATGAGGTTTCACCTCACTCCCCTTAGAACGGCTTTCATACAGAAATCCGTAAGTAATAAATGCTGGAAAAGATGTGGGGAAAATAGTACCCTAATCCACTGTTGGTGTGAATGTAAACTGGTACAGCCACTGTGGAAAACAGTATAGAGATACCTCAGAAATCTGAATGTAGATCTACCATATGACCCAGC
Source organism: Oryctolagus cuniculus (assembly GCF_964237555.1). Lineage (NCBI taxonomy): Eukaryota > Metazoa > Chordata > Mammalia > Lagomorpha > Leporidae > Oryctolagus > Oryctolagus cuniculus. The sequence goes on from NC_091432.1 coordinate 29,400,637, forward strand.
CATGTCACTCCTGGGAATTTACCCAAGGGAAATGAAATCAGCACATGAAAGTTTATCTGTACCCCCATGTTTATTGCAGCTCAATTCACAATAGCTAAGATATGGAATCAACTCAAATGCCCATCAGCTGAATACTGGATAAAGAAATTATGGGATATATATACCATGGAATACTACATAGTGGTAAAAACATGAAATCTTGTCATTTGCAACAAAATGGATGAAAATTGGAAAACATCATACTTAGTGAAATAAGCCAATCCCCCAAAAAACAAATACCATATGTTCTCCCTCATCTGTGATAACTAACAGAGCACCTAACAGGTAATCTGTAGAAGTGAAATTGACACTTTGAGATGCTATGACTTTGAACAGCCCTTGCCCCAACTGTTCAGTATTTTTTCCATACAATTGGTTGAACCCTTTACTTAGTGTGGAATTAATTGTATGTGTATAAAGTTAATTGAAAATAGATCTTAGTAAAAAATAATGAGAATAGGAGAAGGAGGATGAAGGGTGGGATTGTGGGTGTGAGGGTTGGTACAGTGGGAAGAATCACTGTATTCCTAAAGTTGTATTTATGAAAAGCATGAAGTTTGTATTCCTTAAATAAAAGTTTTCTGAAGGAAAAAAAAAAAAGAAACTGTCCATTTCAGGGTGGGTGTTTGACAGTGAAGATGCCATTTGGGATGCTGATATCCCATTTGGGAGTGTAGAGTCGGGGTCCTGGCTCCTCTGCTGCTGATTCAGTTTCCTGCTAATACACATCCATCCTGGGAGGCAGCAGGCAATGTCTTGAGGAGTTAGGTCCCTGCCACCAACATGTGTGACTTGGACTGAGTTTTTGCCTCCTGGCTTTGGCCAGGCCCAGCCCTGGTTGTTGAGTATATGTGGGCAGTGGACCAGAGGATGAAAGTTTCTCTTTGCCTTTCAAATAAAATTAAAATTTAAAAATTAAAAGAAATTACCCATAGCACATAAATTATAGAATTTATATATATGAAATTGGTCATAACATGTGTAATATCTAAGGTGATGTCACCCCTTATCATTTCTAATACATGTACTCAGTAACTTCTCTATTTTTGAAAAAAAAAATCTGACTAGACTTTTGTTGATCTTTTCAGTTTATTATTACTGTTATTGATGTTTTATATTTTTTATTTTTTTGATTGGCATGTAATAATTGCATGCAGTTACAGGGTGAAATATAACGTTCTGTTTCACATATATACTCAGCAATGTCTGAATCAGAGAAATTAGCAGATCTGTCACCTAAAACTTTCATAATTTCTCTATGGTTAGCAGGTTAAAAATCCTCTCTTCTAGTTATTTGGGAATAAGCATAGCATTAAAAATATGGAACTGTTGAATCAGCATGGTTTAAGTTAATTTCATTTTGTCAGTGTTATTTTTTAAGAATTTTTTAAATGCTTTAGACTATTCTGATTCAGTGAACTTTTTTTGTTGAAAAAGCTGTGAAGCCAATAGAGCAGACAGGTGGTCTGTACTAGAGGAGAGGCGCCCAGCCCTCAGGTGGGCCTGGAGCACTTGCTGGCCATGTAATCCACCTGCTCTTCTCTGGGCCCCACGCCCAATTTCAGGTCCATGTACATACTGTGCTGTGTCCCCACCCTCCCTACGTGAGTTGGTCTGTCCCACTGTTGTCCATTGTGACTCCTCTTGTCCTGTACCTTTATCTTCAATCCTCTGGCATGGACCAAACAATAGCAACCACCTTTTTAAGATTATTGTTAAGAAATGAACTGGTAATGTACAGAGTGTAGGCAAAAGTTTCTTGTTAATAAAAAGCACTAACACAGGCACCAACATATCAAATGGAAACTCACGACAGTGCCTCAGCATCTCTGTGAGGACGTGGTGAAGTAGAAATAAAGCCTTTGCAAGCCAGCAGCATATTCTGGACTCACACATTTCAAAAATAATAATAATAAATATGAAACAATTGGTGAAAAAAAATTTATGCTGTGTTACCCTGGCAGCAGCCTCATACTCGTGTCTACCTCATCTATTGATTGCATCAAGAGCCACATCAAGTGCTTAGCCCACGCCATCTAGGTTCATTTAGTTCACACAAAATCACCCAACAACACATCTCTCAGAACCTATCCCTGCCATTAAGTGACACATGAATGCAATTCGAAGTGAGACTGGGTATATATGCAATTCAGAAAACATTGCTGGGCTCTTCCAAATGAAAACTGTTGGAATTTCTGTTTCAGTTGTTGGCTGTTGTAACACACTTTGGGGATTCTTTTCTTTCTTCTTAGGTTCATTTTAGGGTTCTAAGCTCTAAGACTCCAAGGTTTTTAGATTACAAACTGAAATTCTGATTTATTTCATGTGAAAATGTGTGCAATGGAACACTAAATCCCCTGTTGCTAACCAGAAAACAACCGTGAATTAAGTTATTAACTTGTTATTTTTGCCTGAGGAGCTGAGAGAAAGATGTGGATTTCAGGTGCCTAATTTCAAATCTAATTGAAAAATTTTTGTAGCCTTTCAGGGAATAGAATTTGTATCCTATTAGAAAACTTCAAGTTTCCTTAAAATTACTCATGTGACTTATTCTAACAGAAACACTGTTAAAAGAAGAATCATTTTCATTCATAGTACCATGTAGGCAAATTAAAGAAAACAGAACTAATGCTCAAATCAATAATTTGCAGTGTTTAGCTGTAGGCTACTGTACAAAGTAATACGGTAGATATACCATCTTTATAGGTGAAAAATTTTAAGTCCCATTATTTGACACAGGACATCTACTGAAACTCTACACAAGTTTCTTCTATGACCTCTTCTATGGTTTGGGCAGGAAGGGAGAAACACAATTTTTCATCTTTCTAATGTGAACTCATGCTTAGTAAAGCAGTTCAAAGTTCCCAACAGTCAACAAGGCAAGAAGTAATTCACAAATAGAAATTGGAAAATGTTTGACTTTGAAAATACACATGAATTAAACCAGTGATAAATTAGGGGGAAAAATGGTCCAATTCATTTCAGAAAGTGATGGATTCTTAACAGAAAATTAAGAGGAGGTCAGAGCTTCCAGAATATATTTTTATGTGTTCAGACTGAAGTCACAGAAAGCAACTACTAGCTCTGGGCCCAAATAGCCATCTAGTAGACCCTCATAGCACACATTTGCTGGAAATCAATAATTATGTTCTTTTACTGACACTGCTTATTTTAAAAATAAGACTAATACTATTAATAGTTTTAAATGAGGCAGAGTTGGTGCAGTGCTGTGACTCTAAACAGTTCTGAAAAGTTTATCCAATAAATAATGATTAGAAATTAAAGTCCCAGAGGCCAGCATAGTGGTATAGTGGGCAAAGCCACTGCCTGCAACACTGGAATCCCATACGGGTGGCAGTTTGAGTTCCAGCTGCTCCACTTCCAATCCAGCTCCCCGCTAATGTACCTGGGAAAGCAACACAAGATGGCCCAAGTACTTGGGCCCCTGCAGTCTACATGGGAGACTCAGAAGAATCTCCTGGCTCCTGGACTCAGACCAGCTCAATCCACTATTGCAGCCATTTGGGGAAAGAACCAGCAGATGGAAGATATCTCTCTCTCTGTCTCTCCCTCTGTCTCTCTATAACTCTGCTTTTCAAATAAATAAAAAAAATCTTTAAAAAATAAATTAAAATCTCAAACAAACTGTTACTTTGGATATTTACTAGCTAAAGTTAGTCATCTATGGCTCAAGAGTTTGCCTACATGAAAATTGCTCATATCATTTTAATTCCAGTATTTAAAAATGTTCACATTTTCTGTAAATTTAAGAAATCAATATTCCTTTTAAAGAAACAACTTTATATGGAGTTTTAACTTTCATTTTTCTGGCTATATAATAGATTCCACAAATCATTCAACCTTTTTTAACCGATTAACTGAAACTTTTCATAACAATATCCATAATTGTACTCAAATATATATATTCTATAATTGTATTGCAACATAATTTTTTTAAAAGATCTATTTTATTTATTTGAAATACAGCGTTACAGAAAGAGGTAGAGACAGAAAGAGAGGTCTTCCATCTGCTGGTTCACTCCCCAAATGGCCGCAACAGCCAGAGCTGCACTGATCCGAAGCCAGGAGCCAGGAGCTTCTTCCGGGTCTCCCACATGGGTGCAGGGGCCCAAGGACTTGGGCCATCTTCTACTGCTTTCCTAGGCCATAGCAGAGAACTGGATCGGAAGAGGAGCAGCCAGGACTAGAACTGGCACCCATATGGGATGCTGGCACTTCAGGCCAAGGCTTTAACCTGCTGTGCCACAGTGCCAGCCCCTAATTTTATTTCTATGAGGTGCCATGGCTGGTCCAATAACTTGTATGGTCACAATTGAAACTGATTCCTGCTAAGAATAACCTTGCAATTTAGCATCTGACAACTCAGAGAAAGCAATCTACAAGTGAAAAAAACATATTGAAAAAATCTGTTCCAATCAATTTATCTGGTAAGCAATTTGGAAGTTTAATATAAGCTCTGAATATTCTTTTGTGACATCGGTGGAAAAAGTACTATTAAAAAAAAGGACAATTTACAATTGAAATGCATGGATTATTTCTGATTGAAAAACCAGTACCATAACAGAATTATCTTTCAGTGACAAAATTAGTATTTGTACAACTAAATTATCAAGAGAGACCCCATGGACTGTATTAGGAAGCAATAATAAAGAGCCAGTTGGTCCCCCTTTATGTTCATTGAAGAAGGTAAGAAAGGTCACTTTGCCTTACCACCAGCCTTGGTTGGTACACACTGGTTAACTGTAGAACAGTTGCAAAATAGGGGCCAGTGTGGTGGTGCAGTGAGTTGAGCCAATGCCTGTTGATTCTGACATCCCATATGAATGTCACTTGGAATCCTGGGTGCTCCACTTCTGATCCAGCTCCCTGCTAAAGTACCTGGGGAAGCAGCAGAAGATGGCCCGAGTACTTGGGCCCCTGCCACCCTTGTAGGAGACCTGGATGGAGTTATAGGCTCCTGGCTTTGGCCTGGCCTACCCCCAGCCACTGCAGCCATTTGGGGAGTGAACAAGCAGATGGAAGACTCTGTTTCTTTCTCTCTCTCTCTCTCTTGCTCTCTTTGTAACTCTGCCTTTCAAATAAATAGATCTCTAAAAATAAAAGTTTCAAAGAGATAGCAAAAGATGATTTTCAAGTTGCAGAGTTGGGAAAGTAAGAGTGTGGCAAAAATGGCAGGGCAACAGTTCCCACACTCCCTTGTGGCTAGATAAAGACACATGGCCAAGGGGTTGCCAATGGTATGTGGGCAGAAGTGAAGAGCCCTGACTCATACACATAGGGGGACATGTTGGCCCCTATCCTCAGCCCCGACCCCTCCAGGGCATGAGGGTGATGTGATCTGTGGACAGTGTCACAAGACATGGTACACATCCACGGGGAAGGAACTTGGGTCCCCATAACCCCAGGGAACCAAGTCAACTGCTCACTTTAAGGACCCTCTACAGATTGTTAAATAAGATAAAAAAAAATCCTTATTTCCTTTCAGTCACTGACTTTTTATTGGGATTCTGTTATAGCAGCCCAGCCTAACTTCAACAAATACAAAAGGTTTCTAGGACCTCAGAAATAAAAATTTTTAAAAAACCAGTCAGTATAGACTAAAAGACGTAAAACTTTCCATCCTTTCTATTGCATAATGCCTAGGTAGCATTGTCCTGCTGCATGGCACAAATGAACAGTAGTAGTTTACACATAAAAAACATGATTGTGCCATGTGTTTTAAAAGAAATAAATACCTAAGAGATAGAAGTTAGTGAGAGGTACCAAGTAAACAACTTGAATTTTAAATTCTCCCAAAGATGAGAAAAAATACAAAAGCACACAGGTATAATAGCAATTTTCTGAAATGACAAATTACAAAATCCAGGCAGTGTCAAGAACAACTGAATTTCCTGTGGAGTACCTCTTCCACGTCTGTTCCTTTTACAGTGGGCCTTGGCTTCACATGAGGGCTGAGAGGCTGGTCCATGGAAGGAACACTGGCTTGTACGTCCTGTTCTACTTCTCCTGGAAGCAGCAGCAAATCTGTTGAACACAAAATATCTCAATCGTTCCTTTCACCAAGTTTACAACTTACCTAAACTATCTAAAAGCCAATAATAATCAAGAGAATGTAGCAAATATGCTTAAGTAAAGTAAATCCATTCTACTACGCCTGTCCTCATCAGGGAATTTAACTTGAGGGATTCCCTGTGCCATAAAATAGAAGCCATTGGGGCATTAGTTTTGTCCTCTTCTTGCAAAGTTACCACCCATCCAAAAGGTTTCACGAAAATGGAGTAACTTGACTATGCTTCTCACTCTCAACCCAGTTTCCACTTTTATAGGAAAACAAGACAAGAGGAGGGCAGTTTTGCCTCATTTTCCCATATTTTCCTGAGGGGTTGAAGAGAAAGAAAATAGAGTGCTGACCTCGTACTTAGACAATATGGCAATATTTCATATATATATATATATTTATATAAAGAAACAATGATGCCAGAAGGAAAGCACTTTAACTCAGCAGAAAAATGAAATACTCTGTCATATTCAGAATGCACATTCTCATTTTCAACACTTGCAAACAACAACGTGTTTCCTGCTCGTTGAGCACAATCACAAGAATTCAATAACCAATCTTGGTTTTCTGATCGGCCCATTGTAAGTGGTCATGTTCCTTTATTTGCGTGCGTGTGACAGTGCATGAATGCATCACAGACGACAGATGATCTTCCACAGCCTTTCTAAAGGATGACAAAAAAATTAAAACAAAACAGAAGCACTTCAGGTTTCCTCCCCAGTCTAAGTGTTCAGAGAACCAGAAGGGCTTACTGCAGCTAGCCAATAACCTGCAGCTGGCTCAGGATGAAACTGCCTGACACTCAAGGATGATCCTAATTAAGTCACTAATTAAGTTCTCAGTGGAAGTGATTAATTAACAACCGGCATGCCTTGGCTGATGCCAATGGCAGCAAATACAGGGAGATAATTGAGCAGGTATTGATATTCAAAAACTGAAACTTAGTTGAAATGCACCACCTCTCTCCATTGTAGACATCACCTTCACAAAAAAAAATAACAAAACTGTTAAGACTTTGGCAGCAGAGAACATAATCAGAGGATCTGGAAACAGAACAGCAGTGCGGAGATGGTAGTTCTATTCTGCTTAATTACTGAAATCCTAAAATATGATCTTATTAATTAGCAGAAATAAAAACAATAATAGTAGTCAACATTTTCCAGGCATTAACTCAGCATGTCCTCTCAACAGCTCTATTAGTTCCCTTTGACAGGCAGTCAGCTTTTAGCACTGACAATGACCTCATTCAAGACCCATTGGCTAGAAAGGGCAAAGCTGGGCAGTGTAGCCTAAGAGCCTGCACTTAGCCCTTCATGTCGCATCATAGACTTCTTTTAAATAGGCATTTGTTACACATTTTATTTAACCCAATTAGATTATGCATAACTGGGGGCACCAAGAAATGTCACTAACCACAGCACATTGTCATTGCAAGGCACCATTAAATGTATCTCCCAAACACTTTATACTCAAAGAAGTAATATTTCTGAACTCAATAAGGTTGGTGGGAAGATTGGCTTTCTAGTGTATCTATTTCAGAGTTCAAAGCTCAGCTCCCTTGTGCAATGGCCTAGGACTGGCACAAAACTGGTGAGGGGCCTGCCAACAATAAAGGCAAGAGGACAGAGGTTCAGGCCTCTCAATGTGAAAACCAATACCTACAAGGCCCATTGGCCGCCAGTGAAAACATCAGTTCAAATGTGAAATCAAAATCAATTCTGCTTTCAGAGCTATTTAAAATCATTTCTCTGACTGACAAATTGTGCAGCCAGGAGTACAATTCTGCCGTTCCTTTGCTGAAACTGTGCACTTCCCTAATCTGTTTCCAAAGAAAGGATTTTCAACAAAAATTGGTTTCTTTCGTAATTCTACTGCCATGGGAACAATTCTTTGAGAACAAGACTCCTTATCCCCCACATTTTAAATTCTTGTCACTTGTTTCTCCAGTGTGATGGTAAAATGCATCAAGGCATATCTATTGGTATCTAACACCCCACCTTACCATTACCATAGTGAATTCTTAATAAATACTTGGAGAGAGAAAACTAATTTTCTGCATCTCAAGTTTTAAACTGAACAGCATGTATCAAGTCTACCTGCCAACAGGACACTGTAGAAGATAAGTGTAGTCTCTACCCTCAAAAACTAAATACTGATAAGAGAATAATCAAGAAAAGCTCAGAGAATAATCAAGAAAAAATTGCATAGTTCTAACCCTCAAGATGACAGATTTATAAAAGGGCAGAAACAATATGGATGAGAACAGCCCCCAAAGGTACATGTTATAAAGCAAACCACTGCTATCTTTTACTCATTTCATAGTCATGGGTGGTTATTTATTTACTCAAATTCTCCCCAGGAGAAACAAAATATTGTATTCACTGATTGTGAAGAATGGCATTTCTGATGGTCCCTGTAAAACTTTCTAAAACTTGAACGCTTTAAGAAACTTAATCTGATCTTATTGTTGTGTCTAAAACAATCAAAGGCCTTATTTTTATTTTAACTAAATGTCACTATCTTGGCTGATGTGCACTGTAGAGTCAGACAACTTTGAAAACTGAACACTGACACTGGATGACACAACTTTAAACACTTTAATCTCTTCCTTCTCACTACGTGTTAAGAATTTCTAATATTTATAAACTACCTATTCATGTCATTTGTCTTTATTCAATCACTGATCAGCAACTCAAAAGCTATAACCATGGAATCGAACACAACACTAAAAAGGGAGTAATCAACCTGACTTCTGATACTTCAGACTAAAATAATTAATATTTAAGCTGCTCATACAGTTATAAAATTTAATTCATCTGTTCATTTGTTGCCATGCAAAATGGCCAAAGTTTCCTGAAAGTTTTGGGCATCTACACCCAAAATGGATGTGCATCAGAAATGCTGTAGTCACCCATTAACCCAGTGGTTATTGTTTCTTAAAAATTTCTGAAGACCCCAGACAGCTCTTGCTTACATGTTATATCCGTCAACATCTGACATACTGCAATTTAAAACTATCATAAATTCCAAAATGCACTTCTTAAATCATTAAAATAATCCCGTTACATATTATATTATTTTTACGACAAGCCTACTTTTCAAAAACAAAGGAAATAGCACAAAAGCATTGTTTTACACTTTCTTCAAATCCATGCTCATGTACGGCTTAGAAGAAAGCTGGCTTCTGTATTTTCTGCAGCATTCGAGTTTGGAAATATGCTGTGTCAGATGAAGAAATTCCAGTCTCACACACATATATAGTTGGGAAATGGAGGAATTCTAAAATTTATTTATTTATTTACTTATTTCAGAGAAATAGAAAGACAGTTCCCATCTTCTGGTTCACTCCCCAAATGCTGAATAAGCCAGGGCTGGGCCAGGTCAAAGGTGGCAGCCAGAACTTGGCCTTGGTTTCTCACATTGGGGGCAGAAAGCCAACTACCTGAACCATCATTGCTGCTTTAGGGGTTCCTTAGCAGGAAACTGAAATCAGGAGCCAGAGCTGGGAATGAAACCCATATACCTCAGTGTGGAGTGTGGGCATCTAAACTAGCACCTTAAACACCAGGCTAAATGCCTGCCCCAGGGAAGGAGGAGTTTCAGTCTTTTTACGTAATTGTAATTGTGGATATTCTTTGATACTACACCAGAAACTGACAAATGATAACATTTTCTAAAGGTTGGCTTCAACATGCAATCTGAAACCATACTTACATCAGTGAATTTTTCATAGTATTATATTAAAGTCCATTAGTCTATCTTGCACATTGAATGGGGCTTTCTCCTACGTGTGATTTTATAACATGATGATTTGGTCATTTGGAAAATAGTGGTTCACTGTGTTATACAGATCTTCCAAATATTGACATATTTCATTACCCAAAACAAAAATCATCTTAGGTAACACCACCAATTTTACCAGAGAGGCCTTTAAATATTGAGAACCTATCAAGCTCACAATAGTGGACACAAGTTTTCTAAAAATCTAATTTTCACTTGATCCATTGCCAATTTTATCATTGGCAATGAATACTATCAATGGTTTGCCTTGAAGAGATGGGTTCACATCATTCATTTTTGAGAACTGCAGTTTGTTTGTCAATCATTCTTTCAAGCAAAAATGAGGATCCATATGAAACAGAAAAATACATTCATTCAGCACATCACTCAAATAATCAAATGTTTTTCCATAAGTCAACCATTGTATTTCAATAGTTAGCAGAAATGCTTTATGAGTTCTTACCATTTGGGCACACAAATCATTAAAAATAGCTGTATTTAAGGATCAAGATGTAATAAAATTACTAATTTTTACTACTTCATTGGAAACTAGCCTTTTTTTTAACAATGATTTGATGACAGTGAAGATTATAATTGCTAGTATGGTAGTTAGGTGCCACTACCTTGACTGATACTAAGGAATCAACATCTTCAGCCATCATTGCTTTTGCAACACACTTGATGTGCAGACCTGAAGGTCTTCCAGAGGCATCCAGACTACATTTTCCATTATCGACTGGCCTAGATAATAATCAGTCCAACCCTTCCACCAAGAAATACTAGAGGAGCTGGATAAATTGCAGAAATCAACTATTTAAAGACATTGGAAAGCCACTAGAAAATCCCAGAAATTGAGAGGCCAAGATCCTAGGGAGAAAGCAAGCACTGAGAATTAAGCCTGAGAATCCAGGCTGCTTATCAACTCATGGCACTGACTGCTGGCAGCAGAGGCTTAGAAGCTGAGAAGCTAAAAACAAAGTGCTAAGAGCCTGAAAATCTTAGGCGAGCTACCAACAGGTTCACGGTGCTGTGACGATAAATAGGGGTATTAGGCTTTAGTGCTTCCAAGAAGGAAGGGCTACCACTTACCTTGAAGGGCTATCCCTAGAAGAAGGCAAAAAGAATAGCTCCCACAAAGCTAAAAACTCACTCCAAAATCATCCTAGTCCTAGATTGGATTAGGTAATCTAATTGCTAGTAAAATGATAAAGAAAAGCTTCTGAAAATCACATCATCTGGAGGCCACACAATTTTTTCATACACAATGTTCAGTATTCAACCAAAATTACCAGGTATACAAAGACATATTAAAAAGGGAAACTGATAATAAAAATTCACCCACAGGAGACCTCAGGTACTAGAGTTGTAAGACATGAACTTTGGGGCTAACGCTGTGGCATAGTAGGTTAAACCTCCACCTGTGTTACTGGCATTCCATATGGGCACCAGTTCAAGTCCCAGCTGCTCCACTTCCAATCCAGCTCCTGCTAATGCACCTGGAAAAGTAGTGGAAGATGGCCCAATTACTTGGGCCCCTGCACCTATGTGGTTGACCCGGAAGAAGCTCCTGGCTTGGGATAGGCCCAGCTCTGGTAGTTGCAGCCATTTGGGGAGTGAAACAACAGACGGAAGGTCTTTCTCTCTCTCTCCTTCTCCCTCCCTCCCTCCCTCTCTGTCTGTAATTCTGACTCTCAGCTAAATAAATCTCTTTAAAAAAAGACATAAATTTTACAATAATGTTTTCAGATGTTCAAAAACACATTACAATAAAGGGAGATTTTTAGCAGAGAACTGAAATCTGTAATATGGATATTCCAGTTGTTTTAATAACTGAAATGTTGATTACTTTAACAGCAAATTAGATGGCAGTCAAGAAAAAGTTAATAAGCTAGAATATATGGGGCCAGCATTGTGGCGTAGCAAGTAAAGCCACCGCATGCAGTGCCAGCATCCCACATGGGCGCTGGCTCCTGGCTTTGGATCGGCACAGCTTTGGTCGTTGCAGCCATCTGGGGAGTGAACCAGCAGATGGAAGACCGACCGACCTCTCTCTCTCTCTGCCTCTCTATAACTCTGCATTTCAAATAAATAAATAAATCTTTAAAATGTAGAATATAGACAGCAAAAAAAATATAGATTGAAGCAAGAAAGGTAATAAAATCAATGGAAAATAAAGGAAAAAATAAGTTACATGGTGTATAGTGAAATGATCCCAGTATTGCTAATATTTGAAGAGATAATCGCTGATAATCGCCCAACACTTACAAGACTCTATAAACCCAAGCAAAATAAATGTGAAGACAACAGCACTATAGCACATCATAGTGGATTACAGAAAAATAAAGACAAAATCCTAAAAAGAAGCCAAATGAGGGAGAAAACATTATCTTCAAAGGAACACATTCAGATTGATATGTGATTTTTCCACAGCTTTCAACAATAAATATTAGAAAAGAATGGAATAACATCTTTAAAATGGTAAGATAAAAAATCTAGCATAAATACGATAATATAAAATAATAATACTTGATTAACCCAAAATTAGAAAGCAATGACAGGAAATACACAGAACTGGCAAGTTAAGTGGAAAATGAAATAGTGAGATAACAGATTTAAAGTCAAATATATTAATAACTATATTAAGTGTAAGTGGATGAACAAACTCCAATTGAACACAAGGGTTTTAGACTGTACATGTGTTTGTATAGGATATATACCCTATGCTGCTTACATAAGACACATAAACTAAAAACTACTTTAAGTAGAAAAAAGCATAATAAATGAAAATAAAAGTGTAGAAGTCAAAAGATTACTGCTCATCCAGTGAGAAGGCGGGGATTATCAGAGATGCCCTGCTTCACGGATACAGCATTTGACAGCAACACTAAATCAAATCCTGTGTTCTCCAAGAATAAAAATAAGTGAGAAATATATACAGGCCAGAAGGACAGAAATTAAAATATGAGCTTTATCCTGATAGGACTGTTTTGAAAATGGGGCTTGGTTCACAGTCACAACCGAACTTCCTATATAACAAGCTCTCTGTCCAAGTCTAATGTTGGATGACCCCCGCCCCCACCCCAAGAGAAAGCCTGCTGACTCTGATCCAGTCAAGTGTTAGGAGGACCTCTTCACATTCCTAGGGCCTTTTTCTGTCTACAGATGATTCTCAGCCTTAGACACACGTTAAAGTCATTTAGGGAACTCCTGAAATGGTCATGGGCCAGGACACACACCTGACTACCAGAACAGAACCCCCAAAGGAGGGCCAGGAATGAGTAAGTTTAAAGCTGCCCAGGTAACTACAATGAGTCTCTAGGGTTGAAAACCACTGCCTAAGGTGGACCTGAGCCATGTCTAAAGGAGGTGCAGATACAGAAGACATACAACATCCAAACAGCATATGAGTAAGACACAAAGACGGGCCAGCGCCGCGGCTCAATAGGCTAATCCTCCGCCTACAGCGCCGGCACACTGGGTTCTAGTCCCAGTCAGGGTGCCAGATTCTGTCCCAGTTGCTCCTCTTCCAGTCCAGCACTCTGCTATGGCCCGAGAGTGCAGTGGAGCACGGCCCAAGTGCTTGGCCCTGTACCCGCATGGGAGACCAGGAGAAGCACCTGGCTCCTGGCTTCGGATCCGCGCGGTGCGCCGGCCGCAGAGGCCATTGCAGGGTGAATCAATGGAAAAGGAAGACCTTTCTCTCTGTCTCTCTCACTGTCCACTCTGCCTGCCAAAAAAAAAGGCACAAAGACACGGATCCACAAACATTCAGTGTATTTTCCCAATCTCTAAAATACGATAAATTATTCCTTTTCCCTTGGGGAAGATGGGTAGAATCTATTCTGAAGAATGCAAGTTTCCTCATATTACCCTGAAGACTGGGCAGAAGATGTGTCTCTATGGACGACGTGCCTTTCCAGTTGGCCCTTAATAAAACATAAAGACTGGAGAAGTAGGAATACAGGAACATCTTGAAGCACAGGGTTTTCCCTCAAAGGTTTTAGTGATCATTGAAGCAATGAAGGAACAATTTGGAAACAGTCCTAAGTGGAAATCAATGACACGTCTGAACTTTAAGTTGCTTGAAATATGCCATTTTCACCTAGCTCAGGATTTTACACATGCTGTTCCTTATGCTTGTTCCTGTACTATCCGCCCCTTATATTCACTCCCATTCCCATCATCTAGTCAAGATTACTCTTCCTTTCAATCTCAGGCTCTCAGAACTTTCTCTGATCCCAGTGCCAAAGAAAAGTTCCCCTGCTACAAGCTCTCGTGAAATCTAGAATACTTTATAATCATGTATTTGTGATTATATGATTAAAGTCTTATTTTTCTGAAAAATTAAGAATTGTACAAAGCCAAGAACTTGTCTATTTTAGTCTTCTTTATTCCAGGCACAAGTATAGTTCTTAAATATTTGTTGAATAGGAGGTCCTGGTCTGATGCTGCTTTAAGTTGCAGACAAGAAAAGAATTTTAAATATAAATAAATAAAATAAATAGACTACTGATGCCCTCATTTGTATGTACTGGCCCATTACTTAATTAGAAATCATTGGGAGTACTGGAGAACTTGAAAATAAAAATTGTACAAAGCTGCCACTCTTTAAAAAGGGATCACTGAAAATTCTCATTCAACATAATCAACCTTGGCTTAAGTACACCTGCTGACCAGGAGATGTTAATAAAATAGCATGATTCTGAGAACAAGATGTCAAAAAATAATCTCTTCAACCAGCTACACGCAGCCAGAGAAGCTGAGCCAACTTGCTACAGGCTAGGCAAGGAGTAAGTCAGGGAACAATGGAGCTGGAAGACTTTCTGCAGTTTGAGTCTCTAGCCAGGCACCATAACCCCACCCCTTTGCATGCCAACCCAGCACACTCACTTTCCCACGATGTATTTGCATTTCCTCCAGAACCAAGAGGATGCCATGAACACAGTGAGTTGAGCTTCAAGCAGGGATGCCATGAAAACTTCCCCAGATGACATCACACACACACTGAACCCGGGCCAAACCCCACCCTGTTTGTATGTTCAATTAAGGCACCACTCCTGCCCCACAAAGGGTCCACTGGACTGGAGTGGGCAGCCAGCTCTCTCTCACCCTCTCTCTCCCTTCATCAACATACTCTCTCCAGCTCTCTCACCGCGAGCATCTCTCCTCTTTTGGTCATCTGCACTCCTGCCTGAATGTGTATTCACTCTCTATTTAAATAAATCCTGTTCCCATTTTTGTGCTTTACTCAAGTCCCTTTGAATGCTTATCTCATGAGGGGCAAGAGCCTGGAATAAAACAACCTGGAATCATATTCCCAAAACAAATTGAGGAGGCACAAAGTAATAAGCAGGTGACTTGTCCTCATATAATGGCCTCAGCATAATAACTAGTCCAAATAATAACAGCTTTGCTGGATCACAATTCAAGCCAGGTTGTCTGAGGCAAGACAATCACCAGGTTAACTATCTTATCTCAAATTCAAAGGAAGAAAAAAGTAGTTAAAACTTGATCTCAAGTAAACACTTGGCACCAAACTAGTGGCAAAGCTTAATCGCTCAAACAACTGCTCAGTACCACCACACAAACTTGGCTCCACTGAAGAACCGTCTTCACTTTCTCCACCTGCACTGCCAAACATATAAACCAAATATTGGGCAAGAATTATGCTTCTGAATCCTGGAGAATATTTTTGAGAGTGAATAAAGTGAATAAACAAACTCAATGGTAGAAAAACAATATACAACCCACTTCTCGGTTGCCCCAGGCAAATCTGCTGCTTCACCAATAACAACAGAATCTAATCAGTAAACCTCCCAGCTGCCAAAATTATACAAGCAACTTGCCTATTTAAAATGTCACATTTCCCATCTGATATAAATATTTGCCTTCTGCTCACATTCCTGAAGTGTAATACAAATTAGGCCCAAATTAAAATTCACCTTGGCACAAACTATTTAATTTCTTTTTTCCTTTCAAGTGACCCAGATTGTGCATTATGAAAAATGTGAAACCCTGGTGGTCTTCCTGGTAATTAAAATAGACCACTAGAGCCTGTGTCAGTTTTCAGCTTCAGCTTTTTGCATATTATTTTACATGTGGGACAGGCATGACTACTTTATTCAAGTCCACTGAGGCTAGGTTCAACCTCAACAACTTTTAATACAAGACCACCTGTTATTGGATTTCTAGAAAAATACTAGTAACACATTTTCATTCAAATTTTTAAAATCAAATCCAGTAACTGTAAAATATAACTTGAAAAATGTTTTTAGAAAACAATAATGGAAAAGGCAAAAGGGCCAATTTAAAAGACTGATATAACAAAATTCCGATTTTTTTTTTTTTTTTTTTTTTTTTTTGCCTATGTTGTTTTATGGTGGTATTCATACCACTTCACTGCTGGCAAGAAAAAATTTAAACCATCACAAAAATTCCCAATACATTCACTTTTTTCTTTTCCTATAAAATTGATTTTATATTACAAATGTATTACATGCAGATTAGAATCACTTTTCTCCAAGTATCACCCTCAAACTGATGCTATCCAAATCCCTTGGGAAGCTGGTTAAAAGGCATTATCACCAGGCACTACAGAGACCTTCTGAATTAGACTATTAGGAGCAAGACCCAGGAATCTACATTTTTAACAAACTTCCTTCCCCAAATCACCCAAAACTCAAAACAGTGTGCTTGCCCTACCAGTGTAGCTTTCTGAAAAGTCCTTAGCTCTGCCTTCTAATCCAGCTGGCCCCCTACACTGCTCTTATAGGAATTCAGTCACCTGGGATATTAAATCTAGAGACCCTGCTTTGGAAAATCTCTGGTCTCACTTAAACCAAATAAATAATTTTTAAAAAAAACTTCAAAGTCTTTTGGTTAATAGAGTGTTCAAGACACAAGCACATCATACTATCTGAATTTTCTTAATTTTAGGTGATTTATTTTTATTACTATAACAAGAACAGATTTCATGTAGTTCATAGATCCAATTCTAAAAATATAATGATACTACCCTACTCTCCACTTCTCTTTCTTTCTTAATTTTTGCAATAACATATATTGCATTTACTTTATAGACACAAGCTTAATGCTCCACTAAATAAAATAATCAAATCCCAAAATGTCAATTTCACTCACATACATTAAGTTTTACTTTGTACTGTATACATTAAATACCACAAATCAGTGAAAATGTGATTCTTCTCTTTTTGAGTCTGATTTATTTCACTAAGCATAATGGTTTCCAGTTCCATCCATTTTGTTGCAAAAAACAGGATTTAATGTTTTTTATGACTCAGCAGTATTCCATATTTGCAAACTATGCATCTGACAAAGGATTAATACCCAGAATACATAAGGAGCTCAAGAAACTCAAAAAAAAGCAATGAAATGGGCAAAGGACATGAATAGGCATTTTTCAAAGGATGAAATACAAATGCCCAACAGAAACATGAAAAAATGTTCAGAATCACTAGCCACCAGTGAAATGCAAAGAAAAACCATAATGAGTTATCACTTTACCCCAATTAGAATGACTATCATCCAAAAATCAAAAAATAACAGGGGCCAACACTGTGGAATAGCAGGTAGAGCCGCTGCCTGCAGTGCCAGCATCCCATATGGGCACCAGTTCAAGTCCCAGCTGCTCCACTTCCGACCCAACTCTCTGCTATGGCCTGGGAAAGCAGTAGAAGATGTCCCAAGTCCTTGGGCCCCTGCACCCGCATAGGAAACCCAGAAGAAACTCTTGGCTCCTGACTTTGGAGCAGCTCAGCTCCAGATGTTGTAGTCATCTGGGGAGTGAACCAGTGGATGGAAAATCTCTCTCTCTCTGTCTGCCTCTGCCTCTCTGTAACTCTACCTTTCAAATACAAAATAAATCTTTTAAAAGAAAAAAAAGAAAGAAACTGCCTCTTCCCTAAAACTTAACATTGATGTTGAGATACTCCTGCATAAGGAATCAGGAATGAGTGTTCTCAAAACAAATAAACCCAATTTTGAACATATGTCAAAGTTCTCTGCATTACAAAGGGCATACATGCTTACATAGAAACATTAGCCAGGAAAAGAAAGAGATCACCATGTGTATAAACATCAATGCATTGCCAGTAACCCTCTTTTAGTCCAGCACATGTGAAAATTACCCTAGAAGAAACATTTACAATGGATCATTATTTTATGATTTTTATTATTAATTGATTCTTTATGTGTCCCTTGAAAATAACCTGTTATGCTCTTTAGACTTCAGATAACGAGCCCAGAATCAATCACATGGTAAACTGAGCAGAGGGTTTATTTCATTTATGACCAAAGGTTTTATAATCTTCACAAGGTTTTGATTTTTCATCTGAAATCTTTGTTGTTAAAACAGAAATTGCAGGACTTAGCTCAGGGGAGATGGAGCTAAGATCATTAAAAAAAAAAAAAGCATTTTCTAGTTTCTTGAAAGAGGACAAACAGTATAGAGAAGAAATAGAAATCATACCCTTGCTCATGCGAGGCTTAATCTCTTCATCCACATCCAAATCTTCTAGGTCTAGGAGAGGGTCTACCTAGAATAGGATTAACGGCATTTTTTATGTATGTTAGGCTTGAAACAAACACAATGAAGAGTCAGTGAATCCACTTCTACAACGCTCAGCTGAGCAGCTGAAACTACCTCCCTCCTGAACCACTGAGTCCCGGCTCCAAGCCTTTGTGTTCGCTGTGCTTTCCCAGAGACGTCTGAAAGCAGCTGTGAATGTGGAAGCTTCTCTGAGTTTCTATAGGCCCCACAGTCAGATCACTATAATGAAAGAGGAAAAACAGTCTGGGAGCTTTGAAAAGGGACTTCATTCCGGACTCTGTCCCAGGACACATCGTGTACCACCTAGACAATCCAAACACTCTTTTTCTTTTTTGGTTTTGTTTTACGGATTTTGCTTCCCAAGAAACTGGTGGTGGTGGTTCTGGCTGTTATTCTAACAGCATGCTTTCTTATAGCACTCTGAAGAGCCAAAAAGAAGAAATTAAAGAAAGCAGGACAGAAAGGTTCATTCAAAACAAAATCATTCTGCCTTGGGTAAATCACAAGAGAGGTGAGTAGGGCAAAAAATCAAGTGTTCTCTCTTTTGAGCAAATAAAACTGAAAATTACTTCAAAGTTAAAAAGCAGAGCAAATGACCTTTGCAGACACAATAGCAGCATTTCAATGAAAAGCTATTCCACATGGAATACTGCTTTCCACGGCAAGCTGACAATGAGATATTTTAGATTAACAAAATGGTAACATTTCAGTCGTGAACTAATTCATCTCAGGCGAATATCAAAGAGAATAAATAAGGAAATGATTTCACCACTGGTACAAATGATGCCTAGCAAAGGAATAACATTGCAATGCCTCTTATGCCTCTTTTTTTTTTTTTTTTTTTTTTTTTTTTATTTTTTATTTTTTTGACAGGCAGAGTGGACAGTGAGAGAGAGAGACAGAGAGAAAGGTCTTCCTTTTGCCGTTGGTTCACCCTCCAATGGCCGCCGCGGCCGGCGCGCTGCGGCCGGCGCACCGCGCTGATCCGATGGCAGGAGCCAGGAGCCAGGTGCTTTTCCTGGTCTCCCATGGGGTGCAGGGCCCAAGCACCCGGGCCATCCTCCACTGCACTCCCTGGCCACAGCAGAGGGCTGGCCTGGAAGAGGGGCAACCGGGACAGAATCCGGCGCCCCGACCGGGACTAGAACCCGGTGTGCCGGCGCCGCTAGGCGGAGGATTAGCCTAGTGAGCCGCGGCGCCGGCTATTTTTTTTTTTTTTTTTTTTTTTTGACAGCCAGAGTGGACAGTGAGAGAGACAGAGAGAAAGGTCTTCCTTTGCCGTTGGTTCACCCTCCAATGGCCGCCGCGGCCAGCGCACCACGCTGATCCAATGGCAGGAGCCAGGTACTTATCCTGGTCTCCCATGCAGGTGCAGGGCCCAAGGACTCGGGCCATCCTCCACTGCACTCCCTGGCCACAGCAGAGAGCTGGCCTGGAAGAGGGGCAACCGGGACAGAATCCGGCGCCCCGACCGGGACTAGAACCCAGTGTGCCAGCGCCGCAAGGCGGAGGATTAGCCTAGTGAGCTGCGGTGCCAGCCTGCAGTGCCTCTTATGCTCAACGATCTAAACACGCACTAAATAAAACACCTTTGAATTACAAATTTAGATTTCATAATTTGAATTCAAAAGATAGGTTAGGTGTTCTGTCCTTTGGCTCTATCTACCAGACCATGGCTATTACTCAGGAATGTAATATGGAAGCTTCCATTGCTTAGAAGTACCTAACTATAGTCACCACTTGGCTTCCAGGCCACAGCGAAAGTTGATCTGCCATATGATGGTTTCATTACTAAAATCTGAGAATCTTAAATTATATTGTCATTTTTTGTGAATGGCAAACCCTGAAAGGGACTAGAATCACATTTCTCTATCAAAGCATCCCCTTCCATTTGCTAAGATTTAAGAAAAAAAGAATCAGAGAACCTAGCCAACCAAGGTTAGTTTAAGATATTCAATCAATTTACAAAAAAAAAAAAAAAAAAAAAAAAAACTGGAAGGACAAAATCTGCTGAATCTTCCAGTTTTCTATAAGAGACAGCAAACCAGGGTTAGAGCTATGACACAGTGGGTTAAGCTGTCGCCTACATCGTCAGCATTCCATATGGGCACAAGTTCGAGTCCTACTGTGCCACATCAGATCAAGCTCCCTGTTAATGTGCCTGGGAAAGCAGAAGATGACTCAGGTGCTCAAGTCCCTGCCACCCATATGGAAGAAACATTGAAGTTCTTGGCTTCTGCCTGGCCCAGTACCAGTTATTACTGCCAGTTGGGAATGAACCAGTTGATGGAAGACCTCTCTTTCTCTTCCTGTCTCTCCTTCTCTCTCTCTGTAACTCTACCTTTCAAACATATAATGGAGAGAGATAGCAAATGAGTGTGTGTTTTTTGTTTGGTGTGTGTTAGGTTTTTCCACGAAAGAAAAATGAATCATGCCTTACCTTCACCTTTCCTGCCCGATTCAGATCACCTTGAAGGAAACTGACAACTTTTTGGCCTTCTTCCACCACTATCTGAAACACAGTGAGAATACATTGATGGGAAATTGAAAAAAAAAAAAGAAGCTGATCTTGTAGCTATGTTGACTAAATGATGCATGACAGCCTAGATTCACTAAGCCATAGTGGTCAGCGAATAGCCTTCCAAAGGTCTGGCTTCTACTTCTGAGCTCTAAACTCATCCATAATACAACCTAGATGGAGCAGATTACTTAACTCTAGTGTTCTCATGTGTAATACAGGAGAATTCTCCACCTCCTTTCTCATTCCAACGAACCTCCAATGAACAAATCAGGGAACATTAATATAACATTTTTGAGTCATTATAAAAGAATTCCATTCAACAATTCTTTGCCTCTCACATTCTGACCAAACACTCAATAAATAGACAATAATACCAATGGCCAATAATTGCCAGGAAAAACAAAAGTTCATATTTCATAATCATATCATAGGATGCAGGCTCTAGAAATAAAGAATTGCAGACCTCTGCACATATAAGCACATTTCCAGCACAGATGCTTTTATCCCCTTGTATAAAACTGCAACCTCTTAAATTTTGTCACTAGTATTGGAGGGAAGACATGATTAAGCAGCAACTACAAACTCAAATTGCCTTAACAGTACAACTTCCACTATGATTCCTTGATAATTAGAAACCAAATGAGGGTATCAGAATTGTAGCGTAGCAGGCAAAGGTGCAACCTACAATGCCAGCATCCCATATGGGCACCAGTTCATGCCCTCGCTGCTCCACTTCCCATCCAGCTCTCTGGTAATGATCTGGGAAAAGTGGCAAAAATGGTCCAAGTGTTTGGGACCCTGCCACCTGGTGGGAGGCATGGAAGAAGCTTCTGGATCCTGGGTTCAACCTGATCCAGTCCTGGCCGTTGTAGTCATCTGGGGAGTGAATCAGCAGATGGAAGATCTCTCTGTGGGTGTCTCTCCCTCTCTCTTTGTAACAGTGACTTTCAAATAAATAAATAAATCTTGGGAAAAAAAAGTAAAACATGAATAGAGTCTATAAAGTCTTGAAAATTGGTAAGAGATAAATCAACATTTATGGACCAAATATTAGAAAAACCAAGAGAACAGATTCTACTTTATGTTTTAAAGAGGCAAATCTATGATAGATCAGAGAAAGTCTCATTTTACCAAAACAATTTTTAAGAAGTTCTTTTGGTGCCGGGTTCTAGTCCCAGTTGCTCCTCTTCCAGTCCAGCTCTCTGCTGTGGCCCAGGAAGGCAGTGGAGGATGGCCCAAGTGCTTGGGCCCCTGCACCTGCATGGGATACCAGGAAGAAGCACCTGGCTCCTGGCTTCAGATTGGCATAACTCCGACCGTAGTGGCCATTTGGGGAGTGAACCAACGGAAGGAAGACCTTTCTCTCTGTCTCTCTCTCTCTCTCACTGTCTAACTCTATTTGTCAAATTAAAAAAAAAAAAAAAAAAAAAAAAAAAAAGAGTTCTTTTGTCCAAAATAAAGAATGGTCTAAAGGATTTAAATCATTTCAACAACAATTTATAAATGGAAGGTGTTTCAGAGGTTTCTAATGAAAACTGAGAATCAGCAAGCTACCATAAGAAAAGCTGTTGATGAAATGTAATGGTGATTTTCAATAGCACTCCTTCTAGAATTAGGAATTACCAACCAATAGCTGAACAATGTTTCTTAGGGTCTCTTTTATAATTCATAAAGTTTTTTTTCAGACTGTTTCTATAAATGTGTATGGCATTACCTGTTCTTCCAAACATTGTGAGGAAGTACGAAGAAATATGGTTTTACTTCCCAGATGGTGGTGGTCATTTGGTTCATTTTCATGAGTACATTTTACTGAAGGAAGTTTTTCTGAAGAACTGGTGCCAAATGCTCCCCTTGTGATCCCATTATCCTCTGAAATAATTAGCAATATAGTATTAGAAAACATCTACTACATTCAGTCTGGCTTATTTCATTTATTGAAAAACTTCCTTCAAACAAAAAAGAATAGTTTGCAAAGCACTCTACAAGTAAATGCTAAAAGCATTAAGCATTCTTTGCTGTAAAAACCTACTTCAAAACCTGCATAGAAAAATAACACTATTTCATTCAAAATATTTATTGAATGCCTACTACATGTCTGTTCATCACTGTTCCTGGCCATTATTAAAAGGTCAATTTAGTACTTGCATGACTGTATCCCATTTTCTTTTCTAAACTTGAGGGGTTTCTTATTTATGTGGAAGAATGGATGATTTTCAAAATATTTTAAGAGGAAGAAAAAGCAATTGTGAAAAACATTCATAATCCTATAAGCCAGAAAAGACAGAACAAAATTTTTCCCATTACTCTTCCTAATCTTTTCTTTTGCATCCATGAACTTCTAAAAATCAAAATGGGATCACACTGAATATATTATATTATAAATCAATTATCAGCAATATCTTTTTTCTTCTTGTCATTGAACTTTCTTCTGTGCAATTATAATATTTATAGAGAATTTCTTGTAAATTAAAAATCCCTTATTCTCAACTGTTTAAAATGATTAAAAATGAATATTTTTACACTAAATCCATACATACTCATGATTATCTCCTGAGCTAAGGAAGAAGTCTAAGATTAATCCTAAATTAAGACACTGCAAAAATTGTGATATCATGATGTTATTAACAAAAACATGGGGGGAAAATAAAATAGGATAAGCTTGGTACAAGATAATGAATTGAGTTTGGCCACAATGCATTTGCAGAGCAAGCAGAAACCATGGTGAAAATGACCGGAAGGTAGCTGCAAATGTAGGCTAAAGTGTGGGGAAGATGTCATAGTTATAGATAAGTATCAATTATCAATTACATGGAGGAAATGGCTTAAGCCATAAAATTATTTTTAAAATCAGTAGTAATATTAATAATATGAGTTAACATTCATTGAGTGTTACCCTTTTATGAGCATCTCAAGAATCATTTCATTTAAGCATGGTAACATTCTTAGAGACAGGTAGTGTTACTACCCCCACTTTACAGACAAGGAAACCAAAGCAAACAATTAAGTAACTCGTTCAAGGTTATGAACCTGGAAAGTAGCAGGATGGGGCTATGAACCCAGGCCTTCTGACCCTAGAATCTATCATTGTTATCTATAATAATATAGCAGATGACTAGGAAAGGTCCTGAGAAAACAGAAAAAGAAAGAAGCAGAAAACAGAAGAAGAAATCCTTGAAAGGAAATAAAGAATAAAAGTTTACGATAGTTAAAGAGGGACCAGGGCTGTAGGATACATTCCAAAAAGGAATTTGCGTGCTGCAATTGACAATAACAGTCAGGAATCTATGCCAGTGGAGTGTTGAAGAAACTCAAAAGAAGGCAAGTGGCATAAATCAAGTGATCCTTAGTCTGGGGAATCCAACCCCTTCTCTTTCTAGTCTCTACCATGAAAATATTTCAGAGAAACAGAAATTTTTTTTTAAGATTTATTTATTTATTTAAGAGATAGAGTTTATTTATTCATTTAAGAGAGAGAGAGTTACAGAGAGAGAGGGATAGAGAGAGGAAAGGTCCTCCATCCACTGTTTTACTCCCCCAAATGGCTGCAATGGCCAATCAGAAGCCAGGAACCAGGAGTTTCTTTGGGGTCTCCCATGTGGATACCAGGGCCCAAGCACCTGGGCCATCTTCTGCTTTCCCAGACCGTAAACAGAGAGCTGATCAGAAGAGGAGCAGCCAGGACGTGAACCAGCTTAGCCTACAGCGCTGGCCCCTGAGGGATTGGTTTATCTGTGAACTCCTTATCCAGATCCATAACTGAAGGGGTTATAAGGCAGCCTAGACTAGAAAAGCAGCCGTATTTGTTTCTCTAGAGCTGTCAGTTACATGGCATCAAAATCATTGAGGTTTATTTGGTGCTAATGATCACAGCCTGGTGCAAATTCAAATTGGAATCTCTTGTTTGCTTCTGAATGTCCCATCATTGATAGTATTAAGTCTTGTGCAGATCTCTTCAGAACACTAACACAGAAATACTGTTGGGGAACAGCTATAATATAGTCTATAATATATCATTAATAATTCTGAGAGGGAGCAGGCATTGTGGTGCAGTGGGTTAAACAGCTGCTTTCTTTATCCACATCCCCTATGGTAGTGCCAGTTCAAGTCCCAGCTGCTCTGCTTCCAGTCCAGCTTCTTGCTAATGGATACTAGGAGGCAGCAGATGATGGCTCAAGTGCTTGGACCTCTACTACCTATATGGGACACCCAGATGGAGTACCAGGCTCCTGGCTTCAGCCTGGCCCAGGCCTGGCTGTTGTGGGCATTTGGGAGGTAAACCAGTAGATGGACAATCTTATCTCTACCTCTCTCTCTCTTTTGGCCACATTAAAGTAAATCACCAAACACTTTCTTAAAAATAAGCCAGTGGGGCTAGCACTGTAGTGTAGTGGGTAAAGCTGCCACCTGCAGAGCCAGCATCCCATATGGGCACCAGTTCAAGTCCTGGGTGCTCCACTTCCAATCCAGCTTTCTGCTATGGTCTGGGAAAGCAGACCATAGCAGGGCCCCTACACCTACATGGGAGACCAGGAAGAAATTCCTGGATCCTGGTTTAGGATTGGCCTAGCTCCGGCCATTGCGGCTACTTGGGGAGTGAACCAGTGGATGGAAGACCTCTTTCTCTGTCTCTGTAACTCTGCCTTTCAAATAAATAAATCTTTAAAATAAATAAATAAATAAGCCAGAGAAGGGAAATACAAATATTGAATGCATCACTTTTTCTTTAAAAAGGTCATATCCCTGCAAATTTTGTTCCCAAACTGTACTCTACATGTTGTGTGTGTGCGTGGGTGCAAACTGTTGAAGTCTATGCTTAGCATGGAGTTGGTCCTCTGTATATAAAGTCAAACTAAAAATGAATCATAATGAAGAAGGAGATGGGAGAGGGAGAGGGAGGTGGGATGGGAGTTTGGGGGGCATGGGGGAAAGAACCACTGTATTCCTAAAGTTGTATCTATGAAAAAATGCATTCATTAAGTAAAAACTAAAAAAAATAAGATAAAAAGATCCTATCTATAAACAACACACACACAGGCCCACTGTCTACTGCTATCTACTGCACCAACACCAGTGATTCCTAACTAGGTACACTTGGCAGAAGTGGCCCCTGCATTTTACCTGAACAAATCTCTAGAAACTCTGGTGGAGACACCACACAGCTTTGGTTGCTGGAGGTGGAGAGGATGGAGAGACTACATAAAGTATTGGGAAGGTTGCTAAGACAACTGCTGGAGTAACTAGAGCCATGAGGATCAGGTAAGAGGAAGAAATGGTCCTAGGACTTGGCTCCTCGGCTTCTTCCTGTTCTACAGCCACAAAGATATGCTGAAACAATCTTAGTTCTAAGATAAGCAGTGGCAGCATGGTGCAGCAAGGCAGGTGTGGAGATGCTTGAGTTAACTAAGGAATGAGAGGACTCCTCAAACTTCATCAAAATTGGAAAGGAAGAAAACTTCCTATGGCTACCTCCATTCCTCAGTGCACTGCTCTAATAAGAGACTTCAATTCTCTATGCTTATCCTTAAAGTTAAGCACAACCTAAATCTAGGATAGAACATATTCTCCAACAGAACACTGCTGCAATAGTCTACCTCCTCACATACTTGAAAAGCACAGAGATGTCTGAAAATAACAGATGTTCTGTAAGCATGAATTCTGCTTTTTCCTCACAGTCACTCAAGGTATTCCTCTGCCTTTTCCAGTAAAACATCCAGGACATTTGACAGGCAACAAGATCGAACTCCTTTGAAATATAAACTAAGTCCCAGCTGCTTATGGTGATGGTGAACTATTAGTTGGGGTCTCAGATCTAATAAAAGTCTGTCCACTCTTTAAATTCTCTCTTTTGTAAACATAAATACCAGGAGATGCACGAAAGAACTTTCTCTTTGTGATTAAACTCGGTTTAAAGCTTCTTCCTAAACTTTGAAATTAGTTTCACAAGAATACATACTCTATCCCTCCAAAGAGCTTGAAGAGCTCCTTATGGTGGCTTTTATCATTTTTTAAAGCCAGTAAATAATAAATATCTTGGCAGAAGGAGATAGGGTAGAAAAGTTCTTTTTCAATATGATAATGTCTAAAAGGCAGATGTTGGTGCAGCACAGAATCCGAAGTGGCCGAAAGCTGATTAGAGAGCCACATGCTGCTCCCAGGGTTACCCCAGTAGCGATCCAAATGTGCCACCCAGCTGCTCGGCTCAGCTTCCTCTGCTTCTGTTTTTTCATGAGAGTCCTTTTCCACCCTTTCATCTTATCCCTAATGCTTCTTGCTTTGAAATAAGTGTCAGACATAATACAGTTTAGAAATTTAACAGCAATATTTCAGAGAACAAGTAGGTTATTGAGACCTGAAAGAGCATTTCTTTGGGCATTTCTGAGTCAAAACTTCAATACAGATGAGACAAAAGTTTTTCTAAAGGTTTTTAAAGGTTTCGTTATACTGAAGCAATGGAATTTCAATTTTCTTTTGAAACCAAACAGACAAGCTTCCAACAGATCTGCCTTGCGAGGCCACCACAACGCCTATGATGTCTAATTTCAGACCAAAGAAAAAGGTTACACTCCTTGAAAAGGTTGCAACTCTTGATGCCTTAAGAAATTAGATGATAACCAAAGATTGATTACGTATCTTCCAGATAAAAGTGATTATTTTCAGAGCACTCAAGTTTGAAAGAAACTTTTCTTACAAAAACATTCAAATTCATCCCTACTACTACTGAACTAGTGCCTGTGAGCTGAGAAACATTACCACACTTGTGGCAGAGTGTTCAGTTCGGCACAGGTGGCATCAGAATTCAAGACCCAATCCTACCAGCGACCTCAGAGTGTGTGTTCTTCAGTGCTACAGTCAATAGCAATATAAATCAAGAGCATGCTCTCAGTCACGATGAGATATTGAATATGTTGCTGGAAGGGAAGAAAAATTCATGGGAGGGGAAATTCTGTGCCACAGTGGGCAGCTGCAACAAGGCTTTTGCAAAGAGAATAGGGGATAAGCAATCACGCTTGTAACAAGACTGGGTACTTTGAAAGTCAGGAGGTGCTTCCCACATTATACTCCTAGCCTAGAGCAATGTTTCTCTGGACAATAATATTTGCTCTTGATTTGTCCAGAATAACTTCTTTCCACCACTTCTCGGTCACATGCTTCCTTGAGATGTGGTCTCCCCTGGAGTGACAGTCATTAGGATTAAATAAGCAATTTAAAAACCAATCAATCATAAATCAGAATAAATCCAAAGTAGCTAAATTCAGCACACAAATGTTTTGTCTGAATTCCCTGTACAATGCTCTGCATTCCAACTGTTTTATGTTCTTCATTTGAAAGGGCACAGGGAGGAGAGGATTACCTCAGCCTGGCCAGGCAGGAATAATTGTGCTTTCCCCAGGCTGGATGATAATTGACTCATTATTCACAGTCATAGCCATCAACCTGCCGAGGCACAAATGCACAAACCTGGCCTGGAAAAATGTATGTCAAAAGCCCTAGATGAGGGACAGAAGAGCTGCAAGTTGAAATTCTTGAAATGTCTCATGTTAGGCACTTAAAGAATATCAACTTGCTAAAGTTTATTTTTCAGGAAGCAAATCTATGAAGTTGAGTTACACAGATCATTTTGAATTCAAAAAGTTATATTTTGGGGCATCGACCATGTGCAAGGTGACCAAGATGGGTGGTTTATAAACCAGGCAGTTAAGCCATATACACACATCACCAAAGTAGAAGGCACCCATGGCAGACAACATACAGGAGGTATAAAGTCAGAAAATGGGAAAATCAAAATGGGTTTGGGAGAACCATAAGAGGTGTCACACAGGAGTGGGGCATCAGGCTAGACTTTGAAAGATAGCAGTAAGTTCAGCAGGTGAGCGCTGTCGAGAGGTTATTTCACAAGGAGAAAATTTCCTAGGCAAAGCCCCAAAGTGGGAAAGCACAGGACCTGAGATCATCAAATATTCCAGGAAGATGGAACACACACGTAGTGACATGTGGATAGGATATACTTGGAGAGCCTGACAAAAACTCTGTACTTGACCAGGTCCTGGGAGTTCCAACAGAGCCCTGCTCTAAGAAGATGAAAGGGATGGAATGGGGCAGAGGGGTTCAGTGACAAGAGGCAGAGAGTATAGAACTATGGTAATAATTCAGGTAAGAAATTAAGGAAACTGCAGCTATGGAGGTGGTACTAAGAACAGGAAAGGTTTAAGAAAGAAAAAAGAACTTACAAAGTGAGTTCTTCGTGTGTGTTTAAAACAAAAGCAGACACTATCTCCAGGTGGTTATGTTTCTGCCTTCTAGATATGACAGAATATTCACTTTATCTTTCCACTGCAATCTGTACCATCCTTTTATATTTAATTTGGCATGCCCAGTGTTACTTTTCTATCAGCCTCTGTGATGGTGCAAGTGGATAATACCACAGGCTTTCAAACTGTTGAGCAGATTACAATTGAGTGCAGAAAGGCCACACATACCCACCCCATCAGATGAGCTTGCCTTTCCCACTGATGTATTCAAGGTCACAGAAGGGCTGGCGCTGCGGCTCAATAGGCTAATCCTCCACCTTGCAGCGCCGGCACACCGGGTTCTAGTCCAAGTCGGGGCACCAGATTCTGTCCCAGTTGCCCCTCTTCCAGGCCAGCTCTGTGCTGTGGCCCGGAAGTGCAGGGGAGGATGGCCCAAGTACTTGGGCCCTGCACCCGCATGGGAGACCAGGAGAAGCACCTGGCTCCCAGCTTAGGATCAGCACGGGCAGCGCACCGGCCGCAGCGGCCATTGGAGGGTGAACCAACGGTAAAGGAAGACCTTTCTCTCTGTCTCTCTCTCTCACTGTCCACTCTGCCTGTCAAAAATAAAAAATTAATAAATAAAAAGGTCACAGAAGGAGGTGGCCCAGAGGGCAGTGGCTGCAGCATAAGTGAGCATAACTTCTTGTAGCTCCAGAATCTCGAACTGGGCAAGGCTGCTCGTGACAACATCTACACAAGGTAAAATCTGTTGCATTTGAATTTTCACTAGTCCTTTTTCTACTTAAAACTTACACATTTATTTTCCTGATGAGAAATATCTCTAGACAAGCAGGATCCCTCTAGTTCTGAGGCCAAACTCAGAGTCACAAGACTACATGCTTATCTGAGGGAGAACCCAGGGGAAGGATCTAAGATCTACGTATTCATGAACAATACCTCTACATCTCCACAACTTTACTAAGATATAATTTATACATCATGAAATTCACTCATTGTAAGTGTACAATTCAATGCTTTTTAGTCAACATACAGAGTTATGCAATAATCACAGTTCAATTTTTAGATCATTGCCATCACCCCCCAAAAGTTGCATAGTGACCATCTGTAGTCATTCCCCATTCCTACCCCCAGCCACAGACACTCATTCATCTACTTTTTGTTGTTATAGATTTCTCTTCTCTAGGCATTCCCTACAAATGGAATCATATGTTAGTTTTTTTATTTTTAATTACTTTGAGAGGCAGAAAGACAATAAGAGACAAACAGATGGTAAGAGAGAGAGCAAGTTTCCATCCAATGGTTCACCCTCCAAATGCCAGCAATGGCCAGTACTGGGTCAACTCAAATCTTGGAAATGAGAACTCACTTTAGGTCTCCACGTGGGTGGTACATAGTCAATTAATTGAATTATCGCCACTGTCTATGAGGGTTTGCATTGGAAGGAATCTGGAACCAGGAGCTCAGCCAGGTATCAAACCCAGGAACTCTGATATAGGACATGGGCTCATTAACCTGCATCTTAACTATCAGACCAATCACCAAATATGTGTTCTTTTGAACCCAACTTCATGCACTTAACATAATATTATGGAAGCTCATCGATGTTGTGGTATACATTATTACTTCCCACCTTTTTACTTTCAAATATTCCATAGTATGACTAGAACACAATTTATTTATCCATCCACCAACTGAAAGACATATGGATTTTTCCCATATCCCCTTGATTATGATATTGAGTTTGATCCAAGGACCATCATCACTAATCCAGTTCCATGTAGTGCCACAACATGATGAAATCAGACCAGAGGTTAACGACAGAGTTTCAGCTTCTCTCCACCTCAAGACAAGAGGAGAAATGCAGGTGTTCACTGAGGCTACAACTTTGTAATCACTTTATCTCCACGACTAGTACCACCTCAGCTGTAGAACTGGGCCTCTCTTTATTACGTAAGATTTTTTCTTCAAATCTATATGAAATCATCTGAAATTGCCTTCCTAAATTGTTCATTGCTTATCTCCTCCTACTAAAACGTAAGCATGAGGACAGCAGGGACATCACCATCAAGAAAATACTCCCCATATTTAACTTAAGTAAAATACTTGTTCTCTACTCCAAAAGATGTGCAACAATTAAGACTGGGACAGTGACTGATATTTAAGTCTTCAACCAGCAAGTTCTGCACCCAGTGTTCACTCTGAGCTTAACACTCTGCCAGGATAGAAGACTAGAAATGGAGTTAAGAAAGTTATGTGATAATGCCTCTGCCTATAATAAACACTTAATCTATTCCCTCAATAGTTTTACTCACTCAAAGAAATAACATTTTGCTTATCTTTCAGTCAGCATTTCCATGTCTAAGAATTTATGCAAAATAAACGATTGTTTGTACATAAAGATTTCACTACAACACCACAAAACTGTGTAATATATTCCCTAGAAAATTTGTGCTTAATCAAAGCCATAAATTTTGGCATATCTTTGAACCAGCATTTCCATGTATAAAAATGTTTTTAAAGGCCATAAATAAAAATGGTGCAAAGGATCTACAAGTCTCTCCAACTCTGGGCTGCCCTCACCTCCATGCCTTCAGACCTCAGCTTCCGTTCCTCTCCCCTTTGCTCATACCCCTCCAGCCATACTGGCCTCCGCACTGTTCCTCTCCCAGGCTGGGCACTACTATTGCCAGGCCCCTGTTCTGTCTGTTCCCTAGGCCTTAACTATCTGCAGGCTTAACTCCCTGACTTATTTTCAATCCTCTTTTAAAAATTATTTGTTTATTTATTTTGAAAGGTAGACAGACAGAGGCAGAGACACAGTGAGACAGAGACAGAGATTTCATATCCACTGGTTCACGCCACAAATTTTTTTTTTTTTTTTTTTGACAGGCAGAGTGGACAGTGAGAGAGAGAGACAAAGGTCTTCCTTTGCCGTTGGTTCACCCTCCAATGGCCGCTGCGGCTGGCGCGCTGCAGCCGGCGCACCGTGCTGATCCAAAAGCAGGAGCCAGGTGCTTCTCCTGGTCTCCCATGGGGTGCAGGGTCCAAGCACTTGGGCCATCCTCCACTGCACTCCCTGGCCATAGCAGAGAGCTGGCCTGGAAGAGGGGCAACCGGGACAGAATCCGGCGCCCCAACCGGGACTAGAACCCGGTGTGCCGGCGCCGCTAGGCGGAGGAGTAGCCTAGTGAGCCGCGGCGCCGGCCTCCACAAATTCTTGCAACAGTCAGGGCTGGGCCAGATCCAAGCCAGGAGCCAGGAAAACCAGGATTTGGATCTTGTACATGGATGACATGGCTCCAACTACTTGAACCTATTATCTCCAAGGGTGTGCACTAGTAGGAAGCTGGAGTTGGAAGCAGAGCCAGAACCCAAACTCAAGCCCTCTGATATGACATGCAAGAATCCCAGGCAATGTGGTTTGTTTTTTTTTTTTTTTCAAGATTTTATGTATTTATTTGAGAGGCAGAGTTACAGATAGAGAAGGAGAGACAGAGAGAGGTCTTCTATCCACTGGTTCATTCCCCAAATGGCTGCAACAGTAGGAGCTGAGAAAATCTGAAGCCAGGAGCCAGAAGTTTCTTCCAGGTCTTTCACGCAGCTGCAGGAGCCCAAGCACTTGGGCCATCTTCTACTGCTTTCCCAGGCACATTAGCAGGGAGCTGGATCAGAAGAGGAGCAGCCAGAACATGAACCGATGCCCATATGGGATCTTGGTGCCACAGGCAGAGGCTTAGCCCACTAAGCCACAGTGCCAGCCCCAGCAGAGCAATGTTTTAACCATTGGACCAACTACCCACTCCTCCTCCCAATCTTCATTCAATTTTACCTTCCCAGTGAGGTGTTCAATAAACATTAACTGAATGAATATAGCAGCCAAAAAATGGAAATAATTCAAAAGCCCAGGAAAAGAGGATGGATAATGCAAATAGTGGCACATACAAACAACTGAATTCCATGAATTCATAAAATCACTGATAATATTTGTTAGGAAAATATATGCTAACATAACGTGATATGAAAAAGCAAGTTATAAAAACAGTATTATAGCATGATCACATTTTATAAAATAATTATAATAAATTTTCTGAATCCCTAAAAGGAATGAAAACATTAGGTCAATCCTTTACTATAATTCAAGTTCTATAAATAGAAATAAGCAAATGAATATGTACATGTATTTTATATATACAAAGGAACTTCAAACAGTTCATGGAAAAACAGAATTAGAAGATAAGTTTGGGGCTGGCGCTGTGGCATAATGGGTTAAGCCACAACCTGTGGCACTAGAATCCTATATGGGCACTGGTTCTAGTCGACTTCTGATCCAGCTCCCTGCTAATGCACCTGGGAAAGCAGCAGAAGATGGTCCAAGTCCTTGGGCCCCTGTACCCACATGGGAGACCTGGATAGAGATCCTGATTCCTGGCTTCAGCATGGCCCAGCCCAGGTAGTTGCAGCCATTTGGGGAATGAAACCAGCAGACGGAAGACCTCTCTATCTCTCTCTGTGTCTCTCTTTCTCTCTCTCTGTAATTCTGCCTTTCAAATAAATAAATCTTAAAAAAAAAGGTAAGTTTATTTTGATGAAAAAAATTTTGAAATCCATGTATGGTTTTGCATAATACTCATTTTCCATGAATTAGTTGATGACCCCTTATTTGTAACAATCTCCTACTAACAAGTGTATGAAGTAGAAGTTAGCATATCTATTTTATATATTATAAAACTAAATCTCAGAGATGCTAATTAACTTTTCCATGACAACCTAGTTAGAAAATAGCAAAACTATGATTGAAATTCTGGTTTTCCCCAACTCTCATGTTTTTAACTAATTGTATTCACATGTGCTAATTAATAATGTACATATTATTAAACATAGAAAAATTCAGAAGGATGCTTATATGCATGGTTTATCACTAAGAAGATTATGGTTTGATCAATTAGTTAATTGGATATAGCTTTGCTTATATGAGAGTGACACCTAAAGTACTAATAACTTACACAAGATCAAAGTTTACTTCTTGTATTCTACAGGATAGATGCAGGTAATACAGGGCTAGTAGGGTTGTCTACGGTTATCCTAGATCCCAGGCTCCCACTGTCTTTCTGTTCTGCCATCCCTTGGGCACCACCCCTCTCCACATGGTCGAGGATGCATGCAAAAGTTTAGGCCAGGTAGGTGGTCTCTGCTCCATGAGATGACCTAGGGATCCAGGCTGGGGTGGAGTGCTCCACCATCCTAAGCACACGGCTTGCTTCCATTTCTGAGCCTAAGGTAGCTTCTCTAATGACTGACACCTTCCAGACAGTGGGGAAATGGATAAAAGGAATTCAGAGGACTTAAGAACATGACCCAGCAATTGTACATATCAGTTCCCCTCCCATCTCGCTGGCACAGACTTAGTTAAAAGACTATACCCAGTTACAAGGAAGACTGGGAAATGTAATCTTTACTCCAGGTTGCTATTGAGTAGATAACACTTCTGCCATAGAAAGAATATGTGCTTTTATTTGCTGTGTGTGTGTGTGTGTGTGTATGGTGTGTTTGTGCTGGTGTCTCTTGATATTTTCTAACTTTTCTACCATGAGCAAAAAATTGAAAAATCAAGATTTTATTTGTAGGTTTTACTTGAAAATAATTTTCTCTAAACAAATTTCTTCTAATCCACTAAGGAGAATACCTATATGCATCATCTTAAAAAGTCTTTCCCAGAAATAATGAAGAAGGAAATATGCAAACTATTTTAACATTTTTATATTGTATGTCATGGGTCCTTAAATATTTAACTAGCTTTGATGTCAATCTTTTTAATCACAAATGGCTACCCTTATCATAAAAATCTATGTTTGATTAAGTCTTTAAAACTTACCAAGTACCTTCACATATTAAATATATAGAAGAAAAGTTACCACAAGCAGCAAAATTATTGGAGGAGCATTTCCTGGAAGTGTAGGTAACAAGATGGCCTCCACACTGTGTGGTCTCCCTGGTCTCTTGCCTGTACACTTGTTAATGGCAAAAAGCTCCCAAAGACATAGTTTCTCTTGCAACAATACAAAGGAGTAGCAAGTTCATTTGCCTGTGATGGTGCAGGGCTGACCTATAGACACATACACTATAATCCTCAGACTTGAGGCAGAATATATGCTGAACCAAAGCCCACCTTGAAATTCTCTAACCTATTAAATCCCAGCCTCCAAGGCAGAGGTCTGCAGGGTCACAGTATAATTATTCCTATAAACTGTTACCACTCTTTCATGGTCAAAATGCCTTTTAAAGAATATAAAATAGTGACATTAAGCAAAATACTCTGTAAGGTAAAATAAATGCTCTTGTACTTCAGGTGGGGGAGAATCACAGTTGCACAAAAGTTGCAGACCTTACTCCTAGAAAAGTGCAGTATTTGCAAAATGAACACAAAACTTTGAAGAAATCTTATGTCTCCCTAAACCTCCTGCTTTATCTGATTTTAGGCATATTTGTCAAAGCTGGTCTGAAAGCCAAAGCTCCTGGGCTGTCCACTAGAACTACTTAATCAGAATTTGG
Source organism: Oryctolagus cuniculus (assembly GCF_964237555.1). Lineage (NCBI taxonomy): Eukaryota > Metazoa > Chordata > Mammalia > Lagomorpha > Leporidae > Oryctolagus > Oryctolagus cuniculus. The sequence continues at coordinate 29,436,426 of NC_091432.1, forward strand.
GACAGATCTCTAAGAACATGCATTTTAATAAACATCTCCTGGGTCATTTGTACATAAACATAAGCAAGATTCCCATGATTTCTTGAAGTAGAACCTAAACGCTGAAAATGATAAAAAGAGATATGATATCCTGTATTTGGAAAAGCATGTGACATAGTATTTAGTCCATCCACCAGAGGCCAGTGTAGGATTATTTCTGAAGTATACTGTAGAACATGCTCATACAGACTCACCATATAATATGTGTAACACATGATTGGTTTCAAGGACTTCAAGGAATAGAGTGTGAGCAACTAACATTGTTGGCAATATTTTACATTTTTTTACATTGTAGATTCAAGATTTCTGGAATATCAAACTTTGATGTTTCTCTTTTATATCATAAGTAGTCCTCTTAATCATAGAATTTTATACTTGAGTAAGTCTTTAAAACCTACCAAGGGCCTTTATGTGTATTTCATGAGACACACTGAACATGCAGAGTCATCTCTGGCTACAGATTTAGAGAGTTGGAAGCAGCAGACTGTAGTCTTCAGGAATTAGTATATGCCTAGGCTAGCATCCAGGCATTATGAATTCAACAACAGAACAGTGCCCTTCCTGTAGCATTGGCCCTGCCCGTGTCAAAATGAGAAACATAAGGGCAATGAGCTCTTCAAAAAGCCAAATTTCTTCAACCTAAAAGATCACGCCCTTTTGCCTACCTGCATAAAAATGCCTCTGTTTAAGACAAACTTTTTTTTTTTTTTTTTTTTGAGAGAGAGACAAAGGTCTTCCTTTGTAGTTGGTTCACCCTCCAGTGGCCGCCTCGGCCAGTGCGCTGCAGCCGGCGCACCGCACTGATCCGAAAGCAGAAGCCAGGTGCTTCTCCTGGTCTCCCATGGGGTGCAGGGCCCAAGGACTTGGGCCATCCTCCACTGCACTCCCTGGCCACAGCAGAGAGCTGGCCTGGAAGAGGGGCAACCGGGACAGAATCCGGCGCCCCGACCGGGACTAGAACCCAGTGTGCCAGAGCTGCTGGGCAGAGGATTAGCCTGTTGAGCTGCGGCGCCGGCCCAAGACAAACTCTTTATCCTAAGTTGGAAACATTTAAAGGAAACAAGTTTCCCTCCTTTTGGCAAAAAAATGCTTCTTAGGAGTTTTCAAACATTTACACAAACTTGTAATAATCTCAGACTCTACCACTGGCACACAACTTAAAGCAATTCAAGAGAAGACAGGGGTAAGTACTCAGCACAGTAGTTAAGACGCCCTATATACCCACATCCCTTTTAGGAGTGCTTTGGTTCGAGTCACAGCTCTGCCTCTGATTGCAGTTTCTGGCTAATGTGCACCCTATTCGGCTGCAAGTGATGGTTCTTGGGTTCGTGTCATCCACCTGGGAGCCCAAACTGAGTTCCCGGCTTCAGCCAGGCACAGTCCAAATGTTGTAGGCAGCATTTGGGGAATGAACCAGAGGGTAGCATCAATCTCTCTCTTCTTCAAATAAATAATGAAAAACAGCAGACAAATTGTACATGCCTTTCACACTCTCACTTTTTCAGGGAACTCTAAGATATACCTCATTTAAAACAAAAAGAAAGCTTGGGGAGGTGCTGTGGCCTAGCAGGTAAAGCCTCAGCGCATGGACACTGGTTGGAGTGCTGCTCCACTTCTGATCCAGCTCCCTACTACTAAGCCTGGGAAAGCAGTGGAAGATGGCCCAATTCTTGGGCACCTGCCACCTACATGGAAGATCCAGAAGAAGCTCCTGGCTCCTGGCTTCAGATCAGCCCATTTCTGGCCGTTGAGGCTATTTGGGGAGTGAGCCAGCAAATGAAAAATCTCTCTCTCTCTCTAACTATTCCTTTCAAATAAACAAATAAATCTGAAAAAAAAAACTTGAATAAAATTAAAAAGTCTCAAAATCCATAGTTCTAATCATTCTTATTACTTTTTTATTTTTTAAGAAGACTTATTTATTTATTTGAAAGGCAGAGCTACAGACAGCGAGGTGGGAGAGATCAATCTTCCATCCACTGGTTCACTCCCCAGATGGCCGCCAATAGCTTGGGCTGGGTCAGGCCCAAGCCAGGAGCCAGGAACTTCTTCCAGGTCTCCCACATGGGTGCAGGAGCCCAAGCCTTTGGGCCATCTTCTACTGCTTTCACAGGTGTGTTAGCAGGGAGCTGGATTGGAAGTAGCACAGCCAGAGCTCGAACCTTCACCCATATGGGATGCTGGCATCGCAGGCGGCACCTTAACCCATGATGCTAGACCCTTGCTCTCTTCTTAAATCACAGAATGTTTATTCAGTGTAAAACTGAAACCTCAAAAGAAAAGACAACATTTTTGATATTAGTTTAAAAGAACCATGAAAAGAATAGTCAATGCAGTGTTATCTACAATCAATAACAAATACACAGATTATTATTTTACCTTCATACATACAGAACATTTTGGAATATCACAATTATACTACATAATAAATATATAAATATAAATTATATATTTATTATATATAATAAATAAGAATTATATGTCAACTGATGAATTCTGGTAAAACAGGGATTCTGTTTCATTCATCTTTGTATTCCCAGATTCTAGTTCAATATCTAAAATACAACAGAAATAGTCAATACTGAAATTATCTCAACACTAGCAAGAAGAATTGGACTGGTATTATAAGTAGGGACTTAACACAACATCCAGAATAAGATGACTGACTGCAACCCCTTTTCTCTAATCAGTGGTTCAGGCATACAAAATTCACGCAAAGTCAGGCTAAGTCTAAAAAACACATGAAAATAGAAGAATGATTTCCCCCTGTGAAAAGAAAGCAATGGGCTGCAGGAGTGAGAGCAAACGTCATTTAAATCTATCTCATGAGGAACAAATAAAAGAGAAAATAAGAAGACAGCAAAAATCACATTCTAGACAGACTGTGGCTTGATTTTTATTTGTGGAAGACAGGAGTTTGGTTAAAATAAAGTTTCCTGTTTGTATCCCTTTGGGTTTAGCTGACCATTTCAAAGAAAATATTATTGTTCCATGGCTCAAAGAACATTTTCGCTAAACCATTCAGATTTGAATATGTGCTCACTGGATTGAATCAAAGGAAACAGTCTTAAAACCAACTCAGTTTGAAGTGGCACAATTGAGACTTCTCTTTCAATTACTACCTATAACAATAAGTAAAAATAATATCTCAAGTTACAAGAGAATGCATATAAAACAAGCACGTACCCACTTAATATTGTTTAGATCGGCTATTTAAAGGTTGATAATGACCATCTTAAAAGTTTACTTGGCTGTGGCTGAGGCTGTGGCGTAGCAGGTAAAGCCGCCGCCTGCAACGCCAACATCCCATACGAACGCTGGTTCAAGTCCCAGATGCTCCACTTGCGAACCAGCTCCCTGCTAATGATCTGGGAAAAGCAGTAGAAAATGGCCCAAGTATTTGGGCCCCTGCGACCCACACGGTAGAAGTTCCTGGTTCTTGGCTTCAGCCTGGCCCTGCCCTGGTCACTTTGGCCATCTAGGGAGTGAACCAGTAGATGGAAGATCACTCTCTCTCTCTCCCTGTCTCTCTATAACTATGATTTTCAAATAAATAAATAAATCTTGTTTAAAAAATAAATAAATAAGTTTACTTGGCTTGTGCTCTCTGCTTGTATTTCATAAAAGTTCAAAATCCCATTTAACTATACAAGTTTGATTAACTTATATATACATAAATATGCCATCACATATGGTTTCTCTATAAAAAAATATAGAGAACCAAAGAAAATAATTCTTTTATTGGTAGGCAAACCAAATTTTTAAAAAACTTTTTTCATATATTACTTTCTGAGACAGCATACTAGAAAAGATATTTATTGTAAAAATTTGCATTAAAAACACTGCCAAAAATAAATTTAATGATAATTCAAGATGTCATACATTTTAAATACATTTTCTTTCCTTACCCATTTAAACCTAAACTACAGCAGACATAGAAAACAAATAATTATCTATGAACCATACTCATGTATACAGTGAATATGAATTATAACAAGCTCAGCTGAAGATTTATGCTAATATATCTAAAACAAAATGGCTCGATCAGCTCAAAATTGGTCATAATTTGAGGAGGGAAATTTCCTGCTACAACTGAACCAGCAGTTTTCTGTGTTTCATAATTTGTCAATTTGTTCCCTAAGTGTAGTGATTTAGTGATGACAAAAGAAATAGAGAAACAAATGAAAATTGCTTAATTACAATCTGCAGATGTTCCCCCAAAGAGAAAAAAACAGGTTGATGTTGCTAATATACTGTCTTCCATAGGACCCTGCTATAAATCAGTGTATTTGTTTGATACGGGTTTTTCTCCTTAGTGTTCCATGTGAAATTTGATGTTAGGTTGTGATACAGGGGTCACATACAGATAGCTACTGAATTGATCAATATGAAACCACCAGCTTTTTGCTCGCCTTTTTATCCTTTTCAACACCAAAATACACTTCAATAAAAAGCTTTAAAATAACACTACTCCCTTACTCTCTCCATTGGGATGACAAATCAGTTTCTTTTTAATTGCCTAGTTCATTAGCAAGTCCTCCTATGATGCCTTCCCCAGTTTCCCTTGAGAGTAGCATTACACCAATGGCCTATCTCTTAAATCACTTTATTGCCTATTGTATGATTTTCAATTCTAATCTTCACTCCTCATTTCATATATACAAAAGTGTTTCCCAAGTTGCCTTTTTTTTTTTTTTTCTTTAATGTGGCTAACGGAAAAAAAGGAAACAGAAAGACACTGCAAATGGCCTGTGAACTGAAAACACCACTCAATGTTGGGTAGGGAATGAAGTGACTGGTAACAGCCAGCCATGCTGAAACTGTGGCTGAAAAGCCACCTGGAAGGGGAAGCTGGTCAGTTCTGTTCCAACTTCCTCTGGCAGGCAATCTGCCAGGTGCAAGGGCATCACAACAATGTTAAGCCCTCTGGTCTCCATCTAGTCCTCGACAGAAAATAACTGCGGAAGGCTCCACAGCAAGGATTATTTTTCTTGTTGTGTTTTATGAGAGAAAGCTGTTTTTATGCTCTACTGAAATTCCTTGCCTGCTCTGAAATTGGTAAGAGGGCCAGCTGCTTTCTCTATTTTTCTCTGCAGTGTTTTTCTACAGCAGATTTTAAATTCATCCCTCAGATTGGGAAAAGCCTCCCTTTTTGTACCCCCACAGAAGCTGAAAGATACAATCCTAACGTTCGGTTTCGGAATAGCTGTGGGGACGAAAATATGTCAGCTTTGGAAACGTGTTTTATGTGCTGTCACCAGTTTCATTTTTAATTATACTTTTTGGATGTTGTCAAGTATGAGTGGTGATATTCCTTTGGCTGAATTGATAACTCAAAATTTATCAGTCCAGAAGTATAAACCAAATCCCAACCCAAGATTCTAAGCTCTTGACAGAGGATATGCTTTATAAAGGAAAAAAAAATAAAATAAAAGACTCCTGAAATGAGAATTGTGTACCTTTGAACAAGTCATTTGAACTTCTCAGTATCTCCCAGGGAAAATACTCAAAACTCGGGTTTAACCCTGTCTTCTCCCTGCTCCTCTGTCAGTCACCTGTTACTACAGCCAGACTGTCACTGCTCAGCTTGCAGCATCTCACAGGCCCTTTGGTTTTCCATTTCCACTTCCACTACCCTAGTCCAGACTTCCACCTATGTACTTCTGCCCAGCCTCTAGCTGGTCTCCCTGCTTCTGGATATTTCTCCTGCTTGGCCTCTAACTTCAAACTGTTTGATCGTTGTTAAATTTTAATATGTCTTCCAGTTAGCTTGTACATCAAATTGTAACGGAATGGTCCCCCTTGGCAGGCTCTCCTTTCTGTTCCCGTCCATTACATGTGGATGTTCTTGAGGGCTGGGTTAGAGGTTCTCTTGTGAGTCTTTGTGTCTGGCATTCAACCTTTTCTTGCTCTTTTTATAAAGATTTATTTATCTATTTGAAAGTCAGAGTTATAGTGAGACAAAGAGAGATCTTCCATCTACTGGTTCACTTCCCAGACGGTCGCAACAACAGCTGGGACTGGGCAAGGCTGAAGCCAGAAGCCCGGAGCCAGGAGCTTCTTCTGAGTCTGCCATGTGGTTGCAGGGGCCCAAGGACTTGGGTCATCCTCCACAGCTTTCCCAAGTACATTACCAGGGAGCTGGATCAGAAGTGGAGCAGCTGGCACCAACATGGGATGCCAGCATTGCAGGTGGTGGCTTAACCCGCCATGCCACAACATCAGCCCCCTTCTTGCTTTCTTTTTATTCATTTATTCAAAAATCTTTATTAAGCATCCACTCATTCCACATTACCAGGCAATGTTTTAAGCAGTAGAGTAACAGTAATGAACAAAACCAATGAGAAGTCATCCTTCTTCCTACTCTAGAAGACAAAACCAGCATGTTCAGAGGCAGTGCACCCATTCCCACGGCTCACAATCCCTACATGCCAGTGCCTCCCGGATGTTGAGAAAACTGCTCAGTGCTGTGAGGAAGTCAGAAAACACCAAGGTTCAGAGCATGGGCTTTGACACCACGCCGAGTAAGCCGCAGTCCAACTCGACTCCCACCCAGTTACATGACCCTTGGCATGCTTGGGCTGCCACGCCAGTATACTACAAACTGGGTGGTTTCAACAGCAGAATTGTATTTCTTCACAGTTCCAGAGACTGGAAGTACAAGCTTGAGGTATGGACAGTTTTGGTTGTCCTGAGGTCTCTCTCCTTGGCATGCAGACAGCAACTTTCGCACAGTGTCTTCCAGGGTCTTTTGGCCTTTTCTTTGTACATGCACCTCCCTGCTGTCTGTCTTCCTCTTCCTATAAGGGCATCAGGCACACTGAATTAAGGCTCCACTCTGATGATCTCAGTTAACACTTACTATCTCTTTAAGGACCTTATCTCCCAGTAAAGTTGCACTGGGGGTTAGGGCTTCAACATGTAAGTCTAGAGGCTGGGGAGGCCACAATTCAGTCCATAACATCAAGTCACTTTAACCTTAAGTCTTGGTTTCCTCCTCTGTAAAATATGAATAGTAGAAACTAAAATGTTAAACCAACACGCTCACCTAGGTTGAGATGATCCATTGAAGCACAACACTCAGGCCTGAGTAAGTGCTGGCGGACATGCAGTGGGCGGGTTCCCTCATATTTCCTCCCTCCCGCTCCTTAGAAAATGTGGGCTGCCATCGGTCTTCCACTCCACCAGTTTCCTACAAGTGCTGTGCTCCCAAATGTCTCAGTGCTGGGTACACAGGGAGGACAGCAAATGGAACAGAGGAAGGTCAGCTGTCTACAGTTTGAATCCTTGAACTGACCGCAGCAAGCTGATACTGATAATGTACAGTAACTGTCAAGAGTCTAGAAATGTTCAGATGGTGGAGTTTTTAAGATTTTAGAATATTTGCATAGACTTTATCTGGTTGAGCATCCTTAATTCAAAAACCCAAAATCAGAAAGTCTTTCATATTTGACACTTCTGAGCACTAACATGATACTCAGAAACTTTCAGATTTTGAGGGGCAGATGTTTGGCCTAGCAGTTAAGACACCGCTTGGAATGCTTGCGCATATTGGAGTACCTGGGTTCAAATCCCAGCTCTGTTCTCAATTCCAGCTTGCCACTAATATGTACCCTGGAGACATCAGGTGACGGCTCAAGTGGATCCCTACCTCCCACATGCGGGACCTGGGATTCAGTTCCAGGATCCTCACTTTAGCCAGGTCCAGCTCTGGGTATTCGAACTCCAAGAGTTTGCAACTATCAAAAGCCAAAACACCACCAGTTCTATAAAGCCACTGGCATGGCCATTTGTCCTTAACTTCCAGATACACAGTGTTTACCTAATGGGAAATTTAATTCAAACATTAACAAGTATTATGGAAGAAAGAGAGCTTGAATTAATAGAAATTTTTTTCAAAGACATTGTAAAAGGATAATAAAATGCTAAAGCATGAAGTATTACAATTGAAATGAGAAGGACACAAAGAAAACTAAAAAAAAATACACATTAAAATCTGAAATAAGACCTTTGATCTACATGTAAGAAAATAGGTTATAGGAGACAAACGTTACAGTGAATAGAAAGTTGCTATTGTATGTTGATAATAGAAACTCAGAAAATCATTTGGGAAATTGTATTCTAGATATTTTAAGAAAGAAATGAGAGGGCGCTAGCATGTGGCACAGTAAGTTAAGCTACTGCCCCCGACACTAGAATCCAATATCTGAGTGTCAGTTCAAGTCCAGGCTGATCCACTTCAAATCCAGCTCCCTGCTAATGTGCCTGGGAAGGCAGTGGAAGATGGCCCAAGTGCTTAGTGCTTTTATACATAAAAAATCTTTCTATTGATTTTCTAAACACATCTTGTAAAAATATGTCCTCTTGAACTGAAGACATTACTGACAATTCAAAAGTAACTGTTCAAAACTAATAATTAACATGTCTTTAAAAACTGTATTAGAACATTATCTTGGGGCCAGCGCCGTGGCACAGAGGGTTGAAGCCCTGGCCTGAAAAACCAGCATTCCATATGGGCACCGGTTCTACTCCTGGCTGCTCCTCTTCCAATCCAGCTCTCTTCTGTGGCCTGAGAAGGCAGTGGAAGATGGCCCAAGTCCTTGGGCCCCTGCACCCTCGTGGGAGACTCAGAAGAATCTCCTGGCTCCTGGCTTCAGATTAGCACAGCTCCGGCATTGCGGCCATCTGGGGAGTGAACCAGCAGATGGAAGATCTCTCGCTCTGTCTCTCTCTCTACCTCTCTCTGTTACTCTTTCAAATAAATAAAATAAATCTTAAAAAAGAAAGAACATTGTATTTACTATCTAATAAGTACTACAGTTTAAAAAACCTAGAATTGCTTTAAAAGAGAAAAAAGTCCATAACATGATGAACATAAATATACTGTAGTGAGAATTATGCTTCAATATTAGCAGTTTCCAACTGTTTTCCAAGAGTGTGAAGCAGTAATGTGAATTTCTTTCAATAAGGCTATAATTTAATTTTTCTAAGAAAATATTTTTAATAGGATTACTGACCCTTTTAACAGTCTTGGAAATAAAATTAATCCCATAAGCATTCTGGCACATAACTATTATAAAAATAAATAGAACAGTCCATAAGTGGAAATGGTAATGGACTTGAGAAACCAAACTTACTGAAGAAATGTACATGTATGCGTGGTGGTAACCACTTTCACGGAGCAAAGATTCACTCCCAGCAGCAAAACAAGCAAGCACATGGAGACAAATGAAGGGCCTGGGAGGAAGGGCATGAAACAGGAACTATGAAGAAATAGCTTTGACGTTTTTCATAAACAGAGATGACCTTATTAAACTAGATCGATTCTGCTGGCTATCACTCAACTCAGGCCTGCCCTGAAGTCCCGTTTGGTCTCTCAGAAGGTATTTAAATGTTTGGCAGCGGGGAAGGGGAGGGGATTACTGATTTAAGACATATTTTTGCACTCACAACTCTGTGCTTTAAGAGGAATTTTTTCAGGTCATTAGTTTATAATGTGAAGTGCCGCCTGGGGATATTTTGAAAGGAAAAAACTAGTATGCTTGGAGATGCAGTTTATGTGACTTGCGTCATCATTTATTTCAGCTCAATTTGAGGCTCCAAACTGAATTCAAATGAAGCTACTGCCTCTGCAACAGTTTCCTTCTCAGCATGCAATGATCTCACCAGAATCGGAAAACAGAAGACTCCTTACCCCAGAAACAAATAAACTGTAACCCCCTTCAAAATATCAAAGTCCTTGCAAAAAATTTTTACTCTTCCAGGGTACAAAATAAAGTTAGATTTGGCCCTGTGTGGTCTGACACTCAACTGTTTTTTCTCCAGCTTGGACAGCTTCCCCAGCCCTTGGACTGTATGTTCAACTTTCTGCTGAATGCTTCTTTGTAGCTAATCCAGAAGGCACCTCAAGCTCAACTAATCCAAAATGAAAACCACATTCTTCATTCCTCCCTTAGACTCATATACAGGACTACCAGTAACTAAGTAAATTTAACCCAAAACACTGAAATGGAATTTTTCCTGGAATCCATATTTTTCCTCCCTCCCTCTCTCTGTCTCTCTCACTCTCTCTCTCTCTCTCATCTCATCTCATCTCATCTGGTACCAAACCTGCTACTTTTGCCTCTTTCTTTCTACATTTTTAGTCTAATGTTCATATGCAATGTATATAAAGAAGGAAAGACTGAAGTGCTCAGAACAAAATCACTTTTATTTTTACATTGGAAATGTCACTCTTGGCACAATCTGAAGCTCAGGGATGAGGTTCAATCCCTCCTGGGCTGTTCTACCAGCCAGGACGTGTGCTGACAGACTTAGAAGTCAGTGCAGAAAAGCTTTCAGGAGTTAGTAGGATACATGTGAACAAGAGTCAAGAGAAAGACACACAAAGAGGAAACACAGCACAGATTTTGACAGTTTTCAACTTTGGCATCTGTGTGTGTATGTATGTATGTATACACACACACACACACACACACACACATATATATATATCACTGAGTTTATCTGTAGTTAGTACTAACATAAAATTTTGTGGTTCTAGCTCAAAATAAAGTCAGTCTGACAAATAATTTCCAAAATAATCTGGAGTATCAAAATACCACTGGCATACTAAAATCCATAAATTCTGTCACTATTACCCTTCTTTCTACCACCATTCCCCAGTCATCCATACTGCCATGTCTGAGTCCAGAAAGTAGAAATCATAAATCATTATGCTTCAACAAAACAAGCATCTTCCTAAACCCAAGTTCATGGACTAAAAGATGAGTTAGCCATTATCAAGAATAACTTGATCCACATATCATGTGAAAACATATCATTAACAGACAACTCCAAGTTAATTATATATTTCCTGAATTCTCCATTTGCCTACATGCAAACAAAAACCACAGTCCATGTTTTTCAAGTATAAACAAAATAGGTATTAATGATATTCTACAGACTGAGCACGCTTTCTCTGAAATGCTTGGGACCAGAAATATCTCAGAGTTAAGATTCTGGACTAGCTGCATATACATATACGTATCTCAACGATGGGACCTAAGTCTAAACTCAAAATTTACATATGTTTCTCATTTACCTAGATACATATAGCCTAAAGGTAACTTTACACAATATTTGTAGCACACATGCATTTTGACTGTCACCTGTCACATGAGGGCAGATATGGAATTTTCTGCTTCTGGGCATCATATCGACCTTCAAAACGTCTAGGATTTTACAGCATTTCAGATTTTGGATTTTTTGATTAGGGATATACAACCTATATCTTGCATTATGAAACAGGTCAGAATCATTTTTCCTTTTCTTCATTTTAACTACCCTTCTTTCACATTTGTTCAGGGCACATGAACCATGACGTGAAATCATGAAATGTCATGAAAATCATGAAAGAGTGCCCTAACCTCGGAGATTATGAAACTCCCTACTTTCAACCTTGGGTACACATTACAATCACCAGAAGAGTTTTTACAAAATACTGATTCTTTGGCCCCAGCTGAGCTGTGGGGTGGGCTCTGAATCCAACATATTCTCAAGGTCCTCAGGTGAGCTACAAGTGCAGCTGTGTGCAGAAGCAACAGCTTCACATGGATCCTGAAACAGGGATCAACGACCCAGAAAGGACCAAGTTGAGAGCAAGCCAATGACAATCTGCAGTAGAACACAGAACAGAGATTACAACTCAAATGCCCACAGAGCCAGTTAAGTGAATGAAGCAGAAAACGTATGCCCACATTTTCAGACAGTGTAAGTGCCGGAGTGCATGACAAACCAGGGAGCCCACAGGGCAAGAGCTCCTGAGTGCTGGTGGCTATTACCACTGCACAAGGAACAGACAACAATCTTCTCACTTGGTGCAGAGAAAACTGACAAATCAAGATTTTCAAGCAAAATTACTCGGCTTTTAAATGTTGACTCAATTAGAAAACAATAAAGCACACAATGAAACACATATTGGTTTGGTGTTTCAGCTTCAGCTGAACACTTTGAGTATGAACAGTTGTTTCGGGTATGTAAAAACCACTGCCTAGGGAGCAGCAGCAGCGGCGGCAGCGGCGGCAGCGTCACAATAACAATAGGAACACCTGGCATCTAAGAAGTACTCACAATGTGTCGGCCACCTTGCAAACCAGCTTTATACCAATTATCTCAATTAATATTTTATCAAGGTTTGATGGCGGCACTATTTCTATTCCCCCTTCACTGAATATGTACTTCATCAAGATCACACAGATAGTATGAGGTTGAGGCTGGGATTCAAATGTGTACGGTATAACTTCATACCTATATTTCCTAAGCTTTCAATAAAGCTTCTGCTGTTTCACTTGCATTTCTTAAAAAACCAAATTAAAAGGATTATACTAAATTATTTCTCAGGTCATTTTTTAACTTTTTGATTGAATTTTTATTTATTTGAAAGAGAGAATGACAGGGAGAGACAGGCAGACAGACAGCAGAGAGCTCCCATCCGTTCATTCACCCCTCAAATGCCTCCAACAGCTAGAACTGTGTCAGGCTGAAGCCAGGAGTTGGGAACTCAATCCAGCTCCCCCACATGGCTGGCAGGGACCCAACTACTTGAGCCAGTATCTGCCGCCTCGCAGCGTCACCTTAGCCAGAAGCTGGGCTATGGAGCAGCGGAGTTGGTACTCAAACCCAGGTACTCTAATACGGGATGTGGGCTTCCTAGGTGGATCTTATCAGCCACATAAAATGCCTGCCCTCAGGTCATTTTTATTATCAAATTCAATGACTTTGAGTCTATAATGCAATTTTTGGATGTATAAAGGCATTGGTATTTATATATATTAGTTACAAATGCCTATTAACAATGACCTGATTAAAGGAATGGGCTGAATGCTCAGAAATAGTCTTCTTGAAATGGCATCAAAGACATGCATTTATAGCAAATTCTTTATCTTGAAAATGTGGCACATACACACAGTGGGAATATTACCCATTCTCAAAAAAACATTTAAATCTTGGGAGCTGGTGCTGTTGGCATAGTAGGCCAAGCCTCCACCGTCAGGGCCAGCATCTCATAAGGGCACCAGTTCATGTCCCAGCTGCTCCTCTTCTGATCCAGCTCTCTGTTTCTGGCCTGAAAAGGCAGTGGAGGATGGCCCAAGTGCTTGGGCCCCTGCACCCGTGTGGGAGACTCAGAGGAAGCTCCTGGTCCCTGGCTTCAGATCGGCTCAGCTCTGGCCATTGCAGCCATGTGGGGAGTGAACCAACACTTGGAAGACCTTTTTTTTTCTGTCTCTCCCTCTCTCTGTCTGTAACTCTACCTCTCAAATAAGTAAATAAATAAAATAACATAAATTTTTAAAGGGATTAAATCTTGTCATTTCCAACAACACAGAAAGAATTACAAGTCATTATGTTAGCTGAAATAATACAAGAACACAAAGACAAATATCACATGATCTCACCCTCAGAATAGAATTTAAAAGTATAATTGAAGTTATCAGAGGCTGGGGAGGGAAGGAGGAAGACAGGAATGGGAAATGATTGATTTACGAGTTCTAGGTTATAGCTAGCTAACAATAAGAAGTTCTGGGGTTCTGTTGCACAACATGGTGACTGTAAATAAAGTTAATGTGCTGTATCTTTCACTACGAAAAAATAAACAAACTAGAAGATAGAATTTTGGAAGTTTTTACTATAAGGAAAAACTAAGTGTTTGAAAGGATAAATGCAACCTGACTGGACATTACATAATATATACATGTACTGAAACATCACAAAGTAATCCATAAATATGTACAAATTTTAAATGTTAAAACTTTTGGGGCCAGTGCTGTGGTGCAGCAGGTAAAGCCACCACCTGCGGTGCCGGCATCCCATATGGGCACCAGTTTGGGTCCCAGCTGCTCCACTTCCGATCTAGCTCTCTGCTATGGCCTAGGGAAGCAGTAGAAGATGGAGACCCAGAGGAAGCTCCTGGCTCCTGGCTCCTGGCTTTGGATCAGCACAGCTCCGGCCATGGCAGCCATTGGGAAGTGAACCAGAAGATAGAAGACTCTCTCACTCTCTCTCTCTGCCTCTGCCTCTGCCTTTCCATAAATCTGCCTTTCAAATAAATAAATCTTTTAAAAAAATTTTAACCACATTTCTTTAAACATTCTTGATCTCTACTATTGTAGAAAACTTACTTCCCCATTTTACCTTTTGAAAGATAAGTAAAAGTGCTCAGAAACTCTTCATATGTTTGCTCATGAGAATTAACAAACTTATCCAAGACTTCTTCAATTACGCGATCTTCATCCATTATCTTCAAATCTGATGTTTGGGCAGGCATTCACAAGGCCACTTTATCTATGAGACAAAGAAAAGCAAGAGCTAGAATCATGGAGTGTCAGGCCCTTGTTAAACACTGCCGATGGGGGCTGGGAGGGGGAGGATTCCAAGGCTCCAAAAGGACAGATCCAGTTACTAGAACTCTAATGAAGCACACAGGGTTTTACTCATTTCTTTGCTGCTGAATTACTATCCCGATTTTGATTTTTTGTTTCAGTTACCTCATCACCATCTTCTTAATTCACAGTAACATCATTATACGATTACATGATTAGAAATACAAAGCCTTTCAAAGTGAGAAGAACTTTACAGAGTACCTCAACAAACCACCCATCCAATGACAATCAACCATAAGAGTGAGTATTTATTGGAAAATCATTTGGCACTTGCTTTGTATCAGGAGCCATTCAGAGCACTTTAATGCTAGCTATCCTAACAGCCCTAGATAGTCACCGAGCAGGGAGAGGGAAATGTCTGTTCTAGGAGCTGCCCTTCAGCATTCCACTCTGCTCCCCGCCACCCTCCTCTCCTGCGCGGCAGCTGACAAGCAGTTCCCTTGCCTGTGATTTAGTACATCAAGGCACTGGAAACTCTGACCATTCCGAAGATGCCTTTGGACAGTTCTGCTAAAAAGTTATAAGACTGAAGCTAAATCCATCTTCCTGTACCCTACTCCAGTGGGTCCCTGAGCCTCTGAGGTTGTACTCAGAAACTTCCACCCTTCTCATACCTGGCATCCTTTCAAATGTTCGAAAAAATCCATGCTGTCCTTTTTTAATTTTCTTATTTCATTTACTGAGATAAATTTCTCTTTCCCAACCCAGCTCAGAACCTGCTCTCTGTGCAGGCTTCACCCTCTCATCTCCCACCACCACCACAGGGAGAACTAGACGTGACTTCCCTGTGCTGTGTACCCTGCTGTATTAGAAACAGCCATGCACATATCTGTGTCCTCTACTACACTTGGACAGGCAGAGTCTATGTCCTTTCATCTCTGGATCCCAAATGCTTCACAGTTCAGCATGTGGCATGCAGCTGGCAGCCAATGCATCCGGAACTAACATTACTCATTCAAGCAGGCACAATAGCCAAATATTGCTAGAAGCTGGCCAAACACTCCGTTAAACTTGCATAATAACTTCACTGGTGTTTTAGAGGTCCTAGACCAATCTACCTGGAAAAGACTTCACATTTCTGCATCCCTTTAAAATATGCCATCAGCGCCAGTTTCAGTCCTGGCTGCTCTACTTCCAATCCAGCTCTCTGCTATGAACTGGGGAAGCAGTGGAAGATGGCCCAAGTCCTTGGGCCTTTGCACCCACATGGGAGACCCAGCGGAGGCTCCTGGCTCCTGGCTTCGGATCGGCACAGCTCCAGCAGTTGAGGCCAATTGGGGAGTGAACCAGCAAATGGAAGACTGTCTCAGACAATCTCTCTCTTTCTGTCTCTTTCTCTCTCCCCCCACTCTCCTTTTCTCTCTGTGTAACTCTACCTTTCAAATAAATAAAATAAATCTTTAAAAAAAAATATGCCATCAGACCAGAAGACAAGACTCCAGATACAGCCTGGATTAGGAGAGAGTTGACTAACCCTCATATTTTAAATACTGTACTTTTGATATGTAGCTGAAGATCCCATTCACATTCCTGTTGGCTGCTCTATTTTGTCAGTTAATTTACAACACTGCTAGCTAAATGTCTGTCAGCCTCAATCCTGACATAGTTTGAACTTTGTTTCCACTTGTGCTATTTCATCTTGTTAAACTCCATTTGTTCTGTATGAAATATTATGCTTACATAGCTTTGAGGAAAATTGACTATCTACTGAAACCAGAAGAGTAATTACTGCCCAAATGACCAGTATAATACATGGGGTTCTCCATTATTGTAAGGGCAGGAAGAGAGAGTGCCAAGATTTCTACTATTTTTCTGAAACGAGAGAAAATATATTACCTGTTCTTCTTCTCCAATTCCTTTTATACACTTTTTTTAAAAAATTGATTTTATTTGAAAGGCAGAGTTACAAAGAGGCAGAGGCAGAGAGAGAGAGAGTTTTCCAGCCACTGGATCACCCCCCGGATGGCCACAACGGCCAGAGCTGCACTAATCCGAAGCCAGGAGCCAGGAATGTCTTCCAGATCTCCCACATGGGTGCAGGGGCCCAAGGACTTGGGCCATCTTCCACTGCTTTCCCAGGCAATAGCAGAGAGCAGGGTTGGAAGTGGAGCATCTGGGACTCAAACCAGCACCTATATGGGATGCCGGCACCACAGGCGGTGGCTTTATCCACTATGCCACAGCACCGGCCCCCCTTTACACACTTTTATACCAATCAAACCGATGTATGAAAGGTAAAAATGTAAAGATAGTCCAAATTATCTCCTGGTCTCAGAAATCCCATCAAAGGTAAACTCTGTCTCTATGTTTACAGAAAATGATAGAAATTTTTTTTCACAAAATGGGACATTATATACATTATTGTTTGCAACTTTTTAATTCAATAAGTTATCATGGACCTATCATGATATCAGTATGCACAGATCTAACCTATCCTTTTAAATAGCCACATAGTCACAGCCTAGCTCAGCCACTTACTATGTAATATGGGAGAAGTTACCTGACCTATCTGGGCCTGTCTCCCTTCATTTATAAAAAGGGTTGTAACAGTGCAGGGCTAGTGCCAGTGCTGTGGTGCAGTGGGTTAAGTTGCCCAAGTCCTAGGACCACTTCACCCACATGGCAGACCCAGAAGAAGCTTCTGGCTTCAGCCTCACCCAGTTCCAGCTAATGCAGCCATCTGGGGAGGGAACCAGCAGACAGACGCACTCTCTGTGTGTCTCTCCCTCTGTATGTAACTGTGCCTTTCAAATACATAAATAAATCTTTAAAAAAAGTACGAGTATACATTCCTTAATTTTAATTCCAAAATACTAAAGAGATCACAAAAAACAAATGTTCATAAGGTGATACGCAAACTCATCTTTTGGCAAAACCTGATCTGAATTAATAGGCGAGTACCCGTGGCTTTTATTTCTTCTATTTAGTGAGACTATCCATATATTTCTCTGCAGAAATATGCTGGGCTTAACTATGAGCTGCTTTCCCAGGCCCCCAGGAAATTTTGTAGAAAACATAGCATATGCATTGATTTCCTTTCTAAACTCTAAAAACTGTGGAATTCTGAAAACATCTGATGGCAAGTTTCAGATAAAGAATTACGAAGTCATGTGTGTATTCATAGGATTGCTATGAGGATTAAATGAGCATACGTGGCACCCTAGAAACATTAGCAATGATGATGCACCAGTCTTAGTATATCTGCTGTGACTGTGAACACTCTGACTTTGAATGCAACAAGGTTGCAGAAGGATAAGTCAAGATAATTCCTCATGTATTACAACTCCAGATAAAACACAGTGAGGTAGACGATTGAGTGGGGGAAAAATGTGTAGCTATGTATAAACTTAAAATGAAAGAAACAGTTTCAAGCTATTGCTACCTGAAAAATAAGGAATATGAAAAATCATCTGCTATGGCTTATGCAAATTTACCTGAAGTACTGCCAGGCTTCAGCAATGCAAAGCTTAATAAATTATGGTTGCAGTAGCTAGATAATAAATATCGATAAATAACCTGGAAGGTGGCTATTATTTCACTATCAGGGAGACATGTACTTAATTACAAGAATTTCAACATCAATCTGCTTTTCCAGGATTGGAGCCCAGCAAAATTACAACAATGCATTATATCAATCTCTTGCTCACACTATCTCTGGCAATCTACTTGAACAAATAACAAACAGAAACAGCCAGGCTATGGCTTCTACTGCAGTAAATATCTTGTAAGAGTGACAATAGAAATGCCAGTAAACTTCTTTTCCAATTCTCAAATCAGTTTATTTGGAGTATTTACCCTTAATAGACTTCAGTAGTACAAAAGGCAAAGAATTAGCAGATGTGGCTAGCACAAAAGTCTTTAATTTCATTCATATGATTAAAACAACACAAAAGAGGAGTCAGCACTGTGGTGTAGTGGGTAAAGCCACCGCCTGTGGTGCCAGCATCCCTTATGGGCGCTGGTTTGAGTCCCAGCTGCTCCACGTCTAATCCAGCTCTCTGCTATTGCCTGGGAAAGCAGTGGAAGATGGCCCAAGTCCTTGGGCCCCTGCACCTGCATGGGAGACCCAGAGGAGGCTCCTGGCTCCTGGCTTCGGATTGGCACAACTCTGGCCATTGCGGCCAACTGGGGAGTGAACCAGCAGATGGAAGGACACCCCCCCAACGCCTCTCCTTCTCTCTCTGTGTAACTCTGACTTTCAAATAAATAAATCAATCTTTAAAAAAAATAAAATAGAGAAAATGTCATGTTTCTATTGACTTTTGAAAGATCTGTACTATCTATTTTCACTATTTGAAGAATTTAAGAAATACCCATCTTCAAGTTTATAACTTTCTTCATCTATAAAAATATAAACAAACTAATGTCAAAAGTCCTCAGGGACTGGATCTGAGGCTATGGCACAGCAGGTTGAAGCCCCAGCATGTAGCGCTGGCATCCCTCATGAGCACTGATTCACGTCCTGGCTGCTCCTCTTCTGATCCAGCTCTCTGCTTATGGCCTGGGAAAGCAGAGAAAGATGGCCCAAATTCTTGGGCCTCTGCGCCTACATGGGATACCCAAAAGAAGCTCCTGGCTCCTGGCTTCAGATTGGCTCAGCTCCAAACCAGCGGATGGAAAACCTCTCTCCGTTTTTAGCTCTGTCTTTCAAATAAAATAAATCTTAAAAAAAAAAAAAAAAAGTCCTCAGGGGCTGACAGAGCAGATAATCATTTCCCAGACAGCAGAGTGGGTTATGCAAATACTCGTGGTTTTCTAAAAGGAAGCAATGCTTTTCAGTTACCACTCATGTGCTTCTGTGTTTTTATCATGAGGTACTTTTCTACAAGAAAAGCAGAGGAGGGACACTTACCCTGGTAACCAGATTCTTTGTTTTGGTTTGCTTTTTATGTTTTAAAGCATTGAGCTCCACATGAAAGACCCAGAACATATTAGAAAGACAAGAAAATGTATGTATCTGTTCGTAAATCATAAGCAACACTTCGCAATCGTTCAGGGAGCATGCATTGCTCTACTTGGATGACAAAACTTTGCTGGAAGACCCCAAGCCTGGTAAAGAACCAAGTTTTCTCCTCTCTAAGCCAATGAAAAATAGCAAGAAAAAAATCACATAATCTCTCCCAAGTGTCGCTCCCCGTCTTCGTGGAGGAACGACACAGGACCCTGCGCTGTTCTTTTGTCTGCTCGGCCCTCCCCGGGTTTGCTGCTGGTTCTTCCCGGGTTGGCTACCATCCCTTCCACCTCCGTGGAAGGGCGGTTCCCCCTGGCCACTTTCCCCACTTCCGCAGGGGAGCGGCACACCACCGGCCGGCTCTCTCAGGGGCTGCACAGGTGTTCCTTCAGATAGATGTTCCCCTTAGATGTTCCTGGTGCATGTTGTCTCTCTCCTCCTTTATAGTCCTTTTCCACCAATCCCAACTCTGCTACCCACACGCCGAGTACGCTGCTCTCCTCCAATCAGGAGCAGGTCCTACAGTTTATTGGTTGAACTGGAGGCAGCTGTGTAGAAGCTGTTTTTACTCCTCTCCCAGCGCCATATTGTGGGAGAGCAGATGCATAGAATAAGTCTTAATTCCAGTAACTTAGTCTAGTCCGAGTTGCTCCCCACACCCAAGTCCTGTTTCCTGTAATCAAATAATGAAACCAACAGCCACTTAAGCCAGCTAATGTTGTGTTCTCTATAAGGACATTATTATAAAATATAGTATTTGAAATTATCACCACTGGTTTAACACATCTGTGCTATCTCTCTTCAGCTTCCTGCCTAATGAATTTACCCAAATAAAACTCAACCTTCAGAGACAAGAGTGCTAACTCATGAGTGGGATGAATGGGAATCCTCTCTCAAAGTCCAATGCCTGTTTTTTAACAGCACAAAGGATTAAACATCTGCAACAAGGTTTTTTTTTTTTTTCATTGTGAGGTTTACCACTTCTACTTAAAAATAACAAATAATAACACATGAGTAAAGCAGCATTTTGTCAAAAGGGTATATATAGTGCTCAATAAGAAGCTACTGCTATACTGAAACGTAAGATATTATCAAAATATTCACTTTGCCTCAGAGAACAAAACCATCAACCTTAACCCTTCACAGAGTGGGTGTCCTTTTATATGTATGCACCAAATTACACTGTAACCACCAGATTTGTTTCTATGAAAGAAAAGACCCAGTATGAACTGATTTCTGTTTCCTCAAGTGAACTACAATGTCTTTGCAGAAGATGGTCCAAGTTCTTAGATCCCTGCACCACATGGGAGACCCAGAAGAAGCTCCTGGCTTCAGATCGGCCCAGCTCTGGCCATTGCAGCCATTTGGAGAGTGAACCAGCAGGTGGAAGATCTCTCTCTGACTCTCCTCCCTGTAACTCTGCCTTTCAAATAAATAAATCTTAAAAAAGAAAAAAAGTGGGGGGGGGGGGGGCTCAGTACTTGACTTGATTACCACAAACACAAATATCACAACCAGATCTCATTCCTTCTGCAGGACTCCACTTTAATAAAGGAACGACTCTGATGTATCTTTCAGGGTTTAAAACTAGAACAAGATGGAATTGAATGAAGCCTTGTAAAATAAAGAATAGAAACAAAAAATTAAAATGTGAAGGCAAAATAGTGAATTTTATAAAAGATTTTTTTAAAAAAGTCAGAAAATTTTTTGTATACAAGGCTAGGTAGAGTTGTTCGGTTTGCCACAAAAACCAGGATCCATAAAAAACTGATAAACTGAACTTTGTCAAAATTTAAAAATTTTACTCTACAAAATACCCTGATGAAAAGATGAAAATAGAAATTACAGACTGAAAGAAAAATATTTATTTCCTATCCAACAAAAGACTAGCATCAAGAATACTTATAAAAAAATTCTCAAACTCAGTATCAAATTCAATTTTTTTTTTAATTTTTTTTTTTTTTTTTTTTTTTGACAGGCAGAGTGGACAGTGAGAGAGAGAGAGACAGAGAGAAAGGTCTTCCTTTGCCGTTGGTTCACCCTCCAATGGCCGCCGCGGCCGGCGCACCGCGCTGATCCGATGGCAGGAGCCAGGAGCCAGGTGCTTTTCCTGGTCTCCCATGGGGTGCAGGGCCCAAGCACCTGGGCCATCCTCCACTGCACTCCCTGGCCACAGCAGAGGGCTGGCCTGGAAGAGGGGCAACCGGGACAGAATCCGGCGCCCCGACCGGGACTAGAACCCGGTGTGCCGGCGCCGCTAGGCGGAGGATTAGCCTAGTGAGCCGCGGCGCCGGCCAGTATCAAATTCAATTTTAAAAGGACAAAACACAGGCACAAACATTTCACCAAACAGGATATTTCACCAAATAGGATATGCTGAATGTTACAGAAATGAAAATTAAACTCACAATGAGATACCATATAAATGGCTATAATGAAAAACAGTGGTATCACCAAATGCTGGCAAGGATGCATAGAAACTAGATAACCCATTCATTGTTGGCAGGAATGTAAAAGGATTCAGCCACTCTGGAAAACAGCTTGAACATTCCTTTTAAAACCAAATATGGACTTAATATATGAACTAACAATTGCCCTTTTGGATATTTTCCCAGAGAAATAAAGACTTATTTTCATGCAAGAACTTGTACACAAATGTTCATTGCAGCTTTATTGAGAAAAAAAAAAAAACGAAATCTGGAAACCACCTAAATGTCCTTCAACTGATAAAGTGTTAAACTGTGGTACATCGCACCAAGGAATACCGCTCAGTGATTTAAAGAAAAAAATTCTAAAGTGGTTGCTGGGTTAGATACTGGTAGGAGATGGGGATGAATATAAAAGAATATGAGTGAGTGTGTCCATTGTGCCCGTGGTTATGCAAGGCTACATATGTGATATACCTGAGAAACACACTAATGAGCGTAAGTATAACTGGGGAAATCTAATCATCTGCATGAATTGTACCACCAACAATTTCTCGATTGTGATAGTTACTATAGTTACACAAGATGGTAACACAGCAGAAGACTGTATGAAGCACACATGGGATGGGATTCCGCATACATTTCTTAGCAACTTCTGGTGAATCTATGATTATCTGCAAATTAGAAGTTTAAAAAGGGGAAGGGAGAAGAAGGGCAAGCCAACCAAGGCAAAAGAGATTTAGGGAGAGAAAACCATCACTACACGCTTCCCAAGAATATTAGAGCTGAGCTGTGTGATTGCTTTGCCTCTGCAGACAGCTCAGGGGGCTGGGACTAATGCTAGTGCAGAAAATTACTACTAAAACATAGAAATACAGGGGAATTATCTCAATTTGAAAAAAATGAATCTAGATAAACCTATGGATAGCAAACAATGATCTACACAAAAGTTCAATTAACATTTCTATGTAATAACAATGAAAATAAACTATTAAAAACACAATATAATTTGCAACATTTCCAAAAAATTACATTATTGAATATCTGCATTAAGGATCCCCAGAAAAATAGAACCAGTAAGGCATATAGAGATATACATATATAAAAGATTTACTATGAGAGTTTTCTCACATAATTGTACAAAATGAGAAGTCCCATAATCTGGAGAACCAAGTCAGCAGTTGGCACAACTCAGTCCAGGTCCAAAGGCCTGATAACCACCTGAAGCCAACTCTGAGACTGGGGAACTGAGTACAGGAGAGAGAGTAACGTTGTAAACTACAGATTCCAAAGGCCTGACAATCAAAAGCTCCAGTGTTGGAAGGCAGCTAAAAAAAAAAAAAAAAAAGAGAGAGAAAATTGGCACTTGTTCCATCTTTTTGTTCTACGTGTGTCCTCAGTCGGAAGATAACCATCCACATTGGTGAGAGCAATCTCCTTTAGTCAGTCTCCTGAATCAAATGCTAATCTCTTCTGGAAACGCCATGACAGCAGTGGGGGTTGTCGGAGGGAGATGAATAGGATTATTAGGATCTTGCAGGAGGGGTGGCTGCTGGGATGGAGCTGTTCAGTATTTTTGACTGTGGTGGTGGATACACAATCTACACATGTGGGGGAAAAATCACATAAAATTGAATGCCCCACACAAACTCACAAATGAGCATGGAAAAAAGTGGAAATCTGAACAAGATTGTAAAATGTAAATTGCATCAGGGTGATAATCTTAGGTTGATGCTATGTATAGTTTTGCAAACGAGCAATATGGGGCTCAGCATAGGGAATACAGAAATATCTGTTGTTTGCATTTGAATATATGGCTATTTCAATACTTACTGATAAAAACTATTATATTAGAAGGAAAATTTGTATTTGAGAAACAAAAATCTCTATATACTTTCAATTATATCACCATTGCTCTAAAAAAAAATTACATGCTTAAGCAAAAATTTTCATCTTCAAAAATTTGCTTCCCTTTCCTGTTCATCCATCCAATCTACTGTAATGAGGTTTCTTGAGGGTATCATTCATTAAGCTTTTCTGTTCATCAGCAGAATGTATAAAATCAATTTTATTTCCCCAAAATATATTCTTCCTCCTAGCTGTTTACGTCAATCCAGAGACGTCTGTGCTGACTCACTAAGGCAGGTCAACTAACTATTAGATTGTTTTCAATTACACAGTTATAAATCCCATTAAAGAAAGGCAAATGCAAAGAGTTAAGTATTTGAACTTTTTCTCTCTACCTGTTGCCTATCATTTTTAAAAAATAAATTAACTATGTACAGTGAATCTGTTGATACATTCATAAAACAAATCTCAGAAAATTTACTGTCTGAAATCAGGAAAACTGCCCTATCATCACCATTCTTGTTTCTTCATTTACTTTTCTGAAATTTAGAGTTGTGTGTGAGTAAACTTCAAAAGCTTCATGGAAAAGGGGAACTAAAAGACAATGCACATTTTATGAGTTTTTTTTTTAAGACTGCCTTGTATAATCACAACACAATACCTTCATCCCCTAAAAAAATTCCTGAAAGTATACTAATGGACCTCTGGATTATTATATTTATCAAGAAAAATCTACCACACATGTGTATCCTTCATGCTCAAAACTGATCTCCTGTCAGAAATGTACCAAATATACTGATGATTTATGGACAATAACGGTATTTCAGTGAACTTTTTCTCAAGGCCTTGATAAAACTGTGACTCCACAGGCAGTAAGGTCTTTGCATGCAGTGTATAGCCATAGAGTCCCAGAATAATATTTTGATCATCCAAGATATATCAGATCAAATATAACATCTTCACATGGTATGCAATATCCCATTAATGCTTTTTTATCTGTATTGTGCAACAAACATGGAACAAAGGCTTCCATTCTGAAGTTATCCCCTGCTGTCCAACTTCCTGAGCATGTCAACCACCTGCACACTGCACAGAACTTTTTTAATTTTTTTAACCAAAAGGCCTACTTCAAAGCAAAACCTACACAGCTGGTAAGGAGCAGGTGTAGACCAACTGAATTAAATCAACTCTGCCTATAGGAATTCATTTTTAAGTGTTTCAAAATGTCAGATCTTGCAAATAAAATCGACCTTTTCATTTGACATTCTCTTAAAAGAAATAAGATTCGAGACGTGTTTCCTATCTATTTTTAATTCTAAATTCCTATGACTATAGAATAATAAATGGGCTTTAAGAGATAACACAGTGCTTCCCAGCTTCCAGTTTTTCTTAACACTTTATTTGCAATTTACCTCAGTATATACAACCTTATTTTGGTGCAAAAATAAATTTAAGAGCCAATCATAATTCTTTCATAATATGCACATTCCATGAACTTTTTTAAGACACTATGCATGGATTTAAATTTTTTGCACCAAAATAGACTTACCTTTTAATTCCATTTTCCCACAAAATTTCTGAAGTCCCCTGGTATTATTTCTTTTTGCCAATACAACTTCTATTCTCAAAGAGAGAAAACACTCCTTCTGTAAAATAAAATTTGTAAGTAAACTTTTCCTAGCACAACATTATAAAACTCCTGAAACCTTTCTCCATTTTATTTTAAACAAACCATCTTAAATCAGAGAGCATGGAAAATAAGAATCATTCTGTTCAGGAGCCATACTTCATTGCTTTATATAGAAAATGGTCAGTGTTATTTTCTTCTCTTGACAATCCATCATGCTAACTTGCAGATGGCTTACTTCTATTTATTTCCTTTTCCTTCCTCTTTTCTCTTCTTTGCCAGTTTCAGCTGGGGCTTCTACTAAGGACTTCACTCAACAAGCCAAACACCTTGCTTTCCAACACTACATTACTTCCTTAAAAATTATCCACTTATCAAAAGGATATAAAGTGTTTATGCCTATCCTAATGCTATGAAAACCTGCCACTGACCTTATTCCAAACACTTAACTCACTGACACAAAAGCTTAAGTGGTTCCTCCATTTATTAAATGCAGATGGAAATGTTTGAGACATGCATTGTGGCTCTTAAAACACACTGTCATGAGCCCCAGGAGCAGTTTCTCCTCTGCCTCCACTCAACCCACTGCAATGTTTTCAGAACACGGATGACTTAGGATAACTAGAACTGTTGAAAGTGAAGCCATGGATAACAGGAGACTAGTGTCCTAATTTCCAGTCTCCTGGGGAAGACAACTAACCCATTCAGCAAATAATTGTTCTATATACAAATTGCCAGGTTTTTGATATTAGTAAAATCCAAAGTCTAGGCCGGCGCTGCGGCTCAATAGGCTAATCCTCCGCCTGCGGTACCGGCAACCCAGGTTCTAGTCCGGGTCAGGGCGCTGGATTCTGTCCCAGTTGGTCCTCTTCCAGGCCAGCTCTCTGCTATGGCCCGGGAGTGCAGTGGAGGATGGCCCAAGTGCTTGGGCCCTGCACCCGCATGGGAGACCAGGAGAAACACCTGGCTCCTGGCTACAGATCAGCGCGGTGCGCTGGCCGCATCGCACTGGCCGCAGCGGCCACTGGGGGGTGAACCAACAGAAAAAAGGAAGACCTTTCTCTCTGTCTCTCTCTCTCTCTCTCTCACTGTCCACTCTGCCTGTCAAAAAATAAAAAAAAAATGAAAAAAAAAATCCAAAGTCTAAACCACTTGCCTAACCCTACTTATGGTTCCCATTTTGCATTTCTTATTTTATGTTGACTGAAAATATCCAATGTGTCAACTTTAAATTAATTTTATCAACATTAAAATAGTCATATACAAATATGTTTACAGCATCATCATTAGGCGTAAAGCACAGGTGCCAAAGCACAAAGCATCATTAGGCAAGATGTGCTATATAAACACTATATACCAGCTATGTCATATCCAGTACTTATACTAGAGGTAAGCATTTGGCACGGCAGTTACGATGCCATTTGGGACACCCACATCCATTATCAGAGTGCCTGGCTCTGCTCCTGATTCCTGCTTCCTGCTAATGTGCACTCTGGAAGACAGCAGATAATGGCTCAAGTAGTTAGCTCCTTGCCACCCATGTGGGGGACTTGGATCAAGGTCCCAGGTCCCAGCTTCAGCCCTGCCCAGCCCTGGCTGTTGTAAGCTTTTGGGGCTGAACCAACAGATAGAAAGTCAATCAATCAATCTCTCTCTGCCTTTCGAACAAATAATTTTTTAAAAGGTTACTCAGCTAGTAAGTGACAGAACTGAGACTCAAACCCAAGTTTGCTTTCCTCTGATCACTACACACTATAATTCAGCCCACATGGAAACTGATTAAATGAACAGTAATAGTGGGTGGTCAGGTAAATTGTGCTTCACTTATTTAGTGAATTGTCACACAACTATTAAAATTATGAAGATAACTTTTTTTAGATTTATTTATTTATTTGAAAAGCAGAGTTACAGAGAGGGAGAGGCAGAGAGAGCCTTCCACCTGCTGGTTCACTCCCCAAACAGCTGCAATGACCACAGCTGGGCCAGACCAAAGCCAGGACCCAGGAGCTCCATCTGGATCTCCTACCTGGGTACAGGGGCCAAGCACTTGGGCCACTTTCTGCTGCTTTCCCAGGTGCATTAGCATGGAGCTGGATTGGAAGTGGAGCATCCGGGACTCAAACGGGCACCCACATCTGATACCGGCCCTGCAAGTAGCAGATTAACCCACTATGCCACAGCCCGGGCCCTAAAGATAACTTCTGCTCTCATGATCACTGTGCAATCTAGATATCTTCCTTGCCTGTGGGTTTTCCATATATTTTCTCATTTAATCTTTTCCCAACCTTCTTTTGAGGTAAATATTTCTATTATCCTTATTTCAGAAACGGAGAAACAAAGCCTTACAGGTGAAGAAAAATCCCTGGAAAATGGCAGAATTGGCAGAGGAAATCAAGTCAACCAAACCTCAAACCTCATGATCTTAATCAATACACAGGAGCTGCCAGCACAAGACCTCCCATAATCAGAATTCTTTCTTTCTGAGTCTAGCATTAAAGAAGATGAGAACAAAGAAGAGCAATTCAAAGTTAAAATGACTAGCTTTGGTATTAGTGGTCTCTGCTTTAGGGTCACAATAACGCTTCTTTAAACCACAGTAATTATTTCATTTTTTCTATTTTTCTAAAATGTTTCTAATTTTAATACACCAAGTCTCACCCATACTCTTTTTTTTTAATCTTTGCAAATAATGAATTGTGTTTCCATTGTTGCAAGTAATGAAATGGTTAAACCTTGAGGTTACACCCCGGTGAATATCTCCCTCAAACATCTAGAGTGAGAGAAAAAAAAAAAAAAAGGTCACAGTCAGTTACTCCCATTAGATCAGTGTTCACTGGAACATCTGGTAGACATACACACCCTCTCCTCATCATCAGCTTTCTGCCTGCTGCAGTCACAGTGGGCATTCAGTGAATCTTCCCCAAGTGCTGATATTTAATACCTGCTTTAGCTGCAAAGATTCAGAGAGGGGGGAGCAGTCCCTCTGGCCTTCAGGTAGGTCCAATACCTTCATTTCTATGAAAGCTAAAAGATGGGAGCCTGTGTTTGTAAACTTTAAGGGAACGGTGATGTCACACTTCAGCAGCGCTAGTCACTGCTGGACTGGGTGTCTAGATGGGGAAAGGGTAATGTAGAATTTGGAAAATGTGGGGCTTCCTGTTCTCAGGCTGCTGCCAGGAATTAATTCCTATGACTTCACAACAGTATTATTCATGTTCACACACAAATTCTTCTCTGACATAAGTGTAGGAAGAAAGACCTGGCCTGGCTTTAATGCCAGAAAAAAATCAAATTTAGTTTGCTTCCAAACTGATTAACCATGCAAGACAGTGTTGATTCAAGCACTAAATTCCTGCAATTACATGAGGCTGCTTGCTCTTTTGGAGCAATCTGGAAGTATAGGCAACACAGATCAGTGAGATGCAAGGCTTCAGAGTACAGCCTCTTTCTTTGGGAATAGAAGTCAGTTCAGACACAAGAAACTACAAACCCAGCCCTCACAACATTAGTCCTCTTTTGATTCTCAACTATGCCCTTGCTTCAGAGTGAATACATGAGAATCTCCCTGCTGAGGGATGTTGGCATGGGGTTGGGAAAATTGTGTAAGTTTATTGGTCCTATATGCCTGTCTTTTAAAAAGAATCTTTAATGTGTTGACTTTGAAACTTCCTTGAGCTGAAGAACAGTGTCTTATTTTTTAAAACTCTTTGACTAGTCTATTTAAAGAAAACCCCTTTAGTAGGTTATTTTAGGACTAGGATAATCTTTTAAAAACTCTTTAAAAACCAAGATGTGACTAGTATACTCACATTATAGCCGTGGAACAAATACAATAGCTGTTCCACTGAAAACATATTCAAGCCAGTAAAACAAAATTTCAATAACTAAATATGGCAAAACAATGTGAAAACACAAGTGTTCCTGTTTATTCTTTAAATACATAATACATCTAGTTAAAAAGGATAATCTAAAAATTAAATACACAGACTGTGTTACAAGAGGAGGTAACTCATCTCAGCACTAGTAAACTTTACCACCACATTTAGGGCCCTGAAATTACAAAATGAGAAAAAGGAGCATTAGAACAGGTCCAAAGCTCTATTTTAAAAATAGTTATGGATCTGGACTAAGCTACAAAAATACACCATCTTTCTTATGTCCTGCCCAAGAGAATGTTTCTATTTAATCTACAATAATCATGTCTTCACAGATAAAAAGCTGAAACCTCTATGCCAACTTTAAGATGAAGCCAACAGGCTACAATGAAAACATTTTTTCTTAAAGTTGGCAGTTGAAAAGCCAGTGTTGGATAACCCCTTTGTGTTTGGAATCCATGACCCCTTTATGGCCTATTTTTAGCCCACTGTAGGTCTTTGTGGATGTTTGAAACAAACAGGCTTTAGCTTTGGCACTCTGTCCACCCAAAACGGGGTGATCATGAGCACGCTCACTCACCATGCTGAGTGTGACCACCAACTGGACTGAGATTCATCACTGTTTCCTTTCAGTTCCTATGGATCACGTTTTCTTAGTTCCTCATATGCCTCCCCTTATGAATATTTGGATAGGCCACAAACAAACATCTTCCCAGAGTATTTCACTGCAGGTAAGTAGCTGAACCTACAGACTACCATGGTCTGAAGAAGGGAAAGACTTGTTAGCATGACTTTAGTGATGATCCTTGTCAATCATTACTGTCTCACTTGGTTTAAGAATCCATAAGATTATTATTTAAAAATTACACTTTGAAGACTCTTCTAAATAAGCTAAAACTCACAAGTACAAGAAATTATTAAGCAATTAATTACATCTAGTCTACAGAAGGAAAAAAAAAATACCACCACCATCTCCTCAGACCACAAATTCTTAATGCACCATGTAAGCTTTTCAGATGGCATTAAAGTAAATTATGGTCTCAACAGTTATTGACTACTTGTTAGATGGCAAGCATTATGCTATGTGATTTACATGCACGATCCCATTTATTACTCAAAACAACCCAAGGGATAGGTACGAGCATTATTCCCATGTAGCAGATAAAAAAGAACTGAGAGGAAGTAACTTGCTCAAGGTGGTGATACTATCAGAGCCCCAGATTTGGATTGAAAGAATCCAATTTTAGGGGCTGCATATGTAATAAGGGTTACAGAACAGATCACAAGAGGAACGAGGTAGCTCCTCTTATTTAAACTGAATTCCCTCCAGCACTGTCAGTAAACATATTTATTCAGTTCTTATTATTCCGGAGACTAACTTTCTTTACCCACTGTCCTATTCCCAGATCCTAACACACTCTATAACCAACTCTAACATTAGAAATATCAGCTGCCATTACTGGCAGGTAATCGTGCATCAGAAACCCTATTTCTTAAAAGTTCAAGAATAATCGCATCACCAGCGTTTACAGTGAGCAATGCCCTAAGTGTTTTCCATATACTGAAGTGCTAATCATAACCAACATCAATCTATGAGATGGGCAAGATTGTATGGTTTTACAGATGAGGAAACAACTTCAGAGAGATTAAATAACTTCCCAAAGACATGCAGTTAGTAAGAGAGCCAGAATCTAGTCAGTTTGCACTCTTTAGCTGTTTTGTACTACTTTTAAGCAAATTAACAATCTATTCGTGAGTCAAGGAATCTGTGCTATTTCGCTTCCCTTAACACTTTGTGCCTAGATGTCATTCACTCTGCAAACAGGAAGGGTCCTTGGTAAGTAACAAACAGTTGTCACACTGACTTCATCTGATGAACACCTTTTTTAACGCTGTAATACAGACGTGAAGTCCTGAGTGAATCTGGCACCTCTTTACTTAGTGTCTGCTTACTACAGAATTACTAACCAATTATCTCTAAGTTCTCGGGCTGGAAAGAGGCCTGAAATAAATTACCAAGAATTCTATTTTCCTAGCAAGACCAGAAGGAGGGGGAAATGTGTTTAAGAACATTCTCTGCTCCCCTAAAAGAATCCAAAAAAGGAGAAACGACGGTTAATAAAGCGTCCCTCGCCAAGGTCTAGATTGTAGATAGATAAACTACTAGATACAGTAGTTTAAAAAAATCAATCATCGGGCCATTTCTTGCCGCACTCTGGCTATTCAGAGACCCAACGTTAACCTCTGTAACGTTCGGTAACCTCGGTGCCCGGTCAACCTCCTGCCCCAGCAGCCCTCGGATCCTCGGGGGAGCAATTCTGAGCTGAGCGCCAAGGTCGGACACCTCAGCCGCGCTGTCGGGTCAGAGCGCGGTTTCCAGGCAACCGCACTCCGGCCGACAGCAGTCGCGCTGCCTACTTGGTCACCTTGTTAGGGCTCCCCACGAGGGGCTCCCGCAACACCCGGCCAGGGTTTGGCCGTCCTCCTCCTGGTCCGGCAGCCCTCCCGTGCCCCGGCCGTTCGGTCTGTATCAGTCACTCTCACCTCCCAGTCCCTAGTTTTCCGCCTTGGCTGCCATTTAGTCATTTCACACTTTTCGCGTCTTTAGTCAGACATCCTAAAAAGTCTGCGTTCCTGGAGCAACAAAGACAAGTTATGGTAGCTACACAGAGAATGGATTCCTGGGAAATGGAGTTCTTTCGACGGATGCGTAGTGATTCCTTAAGGAAAAAGACTACAATTCCCAGAAATCTCAGGGAGGATAGTCCCTGTCTAAAACCTGTCCCAGCTACTTAAGTTGTATTAGGCGGGAAGGTTCTGGGTCTCTTTGCTCCTCGAACTAGCTGGATTTTGCTCACTGCAAACATGGAAGAGCACTATTTTTTAACATGATTTCTCCATGTGAGGGGATCTAAACACAGTGATGTATATGAAAAGATACTCTAAGTCGTTTTATTTTGTTAATCTTTCAGGTAAAAGATCTACACACAATCCGAAAACATGTCGCTGCAGATGATAACAGTCAGGAATAACACAGCCTTAATTCAACCAGGCTTCTCACTGATGAATTTTGATGGGCAAATTTTCTTCTTTGGCCAAAAAGGATGGCCCAAGAGATCCTGCCCCACTGGAGTTTTTCATTTTGATATAAAACAGAACCATCTCAAACTGAAGCCAGCAGTTTTCTCTAAGGATTCCTGCTATCTTCCTCCTCTCCGTTACCCAGCCACTTGCACATTCCAAGGCAGCTCAGAGTCTGAAAAACAACAATATATCATCCACGGAGGGAAAACACCAAACAATGAGCTTTCTGATAAGATTTATGTCATGTCTGTTGTTTGCAAAAACAACAAAAAAGTTACTTTTCGCTGCACAGAAAGAGACTTGGTAGGAGATGTTCCAGAAGCCAGATATGGTCATTCCCTTGACGTGGTGTACAGTCGAGGAAAAAGTATGGGAGTTCTCTTTGGAGGACGGTCATACATGCCTTCTAATCAAAGAACCACAGAAAAATGGAATAGCGTCGCTGATTGCCTGCCCCATGTTTTCTTGGTGGATTTTGAATTTGGATGTGCCACATCCTACATTCTTCCAGAGCTTCAGGATGGGCTGTCATTTCATGTCTCTATTGCCAGAAATGATACCGTTTATATTTTAGGAGGACATTCTCTTGCCAATAATATCCGCCCTGCCAATCTGTACAGAATCAGGGTTGATCTCCCCTTGGGTAGCCCAGCCATAAATTGCACAGTTTTGCCAGGAGGAATTTCTGTCTCCAGTGCAATCCTGACTCAGACTAACAATGATGAATTTGTTATCGTTGGTGGGTATCAGCTTGAAAATCAAAAAAGAATGGTCTGCAACATTGTCTCTTTAGAGGATAACAAGATTGAAATTCAAGAGATGGAGACCCCAGATTGGACTCCAGATATTAAGCACAGCAAAATATGGTTTGGAAGCAACATGGGAAATGGATCCGTTTTCCTTGGCATCCCAGGAGACAATAAACAGATTGTTTCAGAAGCATTTTATTTCTATATGTTGAAATGTACTGAAGATGATGTGCATGAAGATCAGAGAACTTTCACAAATAGTCAGACATCAACAGAAGATCCAGGGGACTCCACTCCCTTTGAGGACTCGGAAGAATTTTGTTTCAGTGCAGAAGCAAATAGTTTTGATGGCGATGATGAATTTGACACTTATAATGAAGATGATGAAGATGATGAGTCTGAGACAGGCTACTGGATTACCTGCTGCCCTACTTGTGATGTGGACATTAACACTTGGGTGCCATTCTATTCAACGGAGCTCAACAAGCCTGCCATGATCTACTGTTCTCATGGAGATGGGCACTGGGTCCATGCCAAGTGCATGGATCTGGCAGAACGTACCCTCATCCATCTGTCAGAAGGAAGCAACAAGTATTATTGTAATGAGCATGTGGAGATAGCAAGAGCGCTACAAACTCCCAAAAGAACCATACCCTTAAGAAAGCCCCCAATGAAATCCCTCCACAAGAAAGGTTCTGGGAAAATCTTGACTCCTGCCAAGAAATCCTTTCTTAGACGGTTGTTTGACTAATTTTGCAAAAACTTTTCAGATCCATGCACATTAAGCTCTTAAACCTATCTTTCAAAACCTTGACAATGATCAACATTATATTTGTATTTTTGTTTATTGGAAATGCCTGTGATTTCTTTTAGTTATATGAATTAGTTCTAGGAAAAGTGTTTTAATGCAATGCTAAATATAATCATTCTAGGACCTATTCATTTTGAAAATATTTCTCTTAATATGAAATTTCCAAAATATAAATTTCTTATCTGAATTTTTCATTCAAGCAATCTTAAACACAGAAGCATTAGTAATAATCAAGTTATGTTTATATATCTAATATGATTTTTGGTAACAAATACTCTATGAAACAGTTAAGACAAATTAAACCAATAGGAATTAATTCCCCAAAGGAATTACTCAGATTTTGCACAGTATACCATGTTGGTGGTTGCAAAAAATTAAAACTAATATTAATTGTATTCCATATTAGTGATTTTATATATCTGTATCCCATTGGATTATGCCAATGTACAGGTGATGTGAATGTAGATGTAGAGATAGAGATAGATTCAGATACAAATATAGATCCACTGAATGGAAGAAATGAGAAATATATACTAGGTTTAGTACATTTTCATGCATCTACTTTCTTCAGCTGCCTCCTCCCTAATATGTGATGCACAGATGATTTGCCAAAATCAGTGCAATTATTTGAGAGAACTGTCACCAAAAAATTCTGAAATCCATTGCAACTTAGCACTCTAGAGAAAGGAAATGAGTGACAATGCACTAGGAACCATCAAATAAATCTCACGGAAAAGAATAATATTGACTATTTCCAAAAATAAAAAAAGCTTTTAAAAATTCATAGAAGATATTCAGGCAGGAGATTTTAAATGGGGAAAATGTATGTGTATTCATTAATGTGGAGTTATGCTGCCAGTGAATGTTACAAAATCAGTGAACTTGCCAACATTCAATTAGACACTTGCTGAGTTCTTAAAAGGACTGTTAATTTGGAGGCATCAATACATCAGTTGATAATTCGATGACCTTAGAAACAAATATCTTCCCCCCCCCCGCCCCCGCCAGAGGACTTTTTGGGAAAACATTTAACCTTATCCTAAGATCTTCAATCATGGCTTCTTACTCGTCATTCTTTACTGAGAGTCCCACAGTGTGTAAGATTCTGTTACCACCATTCAAGAGATGAAACCATGGAGTACAAGTTCTTTTGCTAAAACTGCTGTGTTCCATACAATGAAGCTAACTTAGATAAACTAAATCATGGTTAATATGTTTAAATAATGTTACTTGATGAATATTTCTTTTGAACAAATGGTTGTACATAGATTTGATTTTTATAGTTTCTATCACTTATAAGAAAATAATAAAATATAAAGTCTGTGTTTATATTGATTTACTCAAATTATTAACACTTGGAATTGCCTATAAAGGCAAATCAACCTATTTAGTTTTCTCAGAATTACTCCACTTTGATTTATTTTCTATCTGTTAGTAGAAAGCGGCTTAAATTGGAGCTAAAATATCTTTTACAGGGTCCAAAAGAGATTTTTCCTCAAGAAGTAGATGCATTCTCTTGATTTGCCTGTAGTGACTTAGTGGCTAAAGAATTGTCTCCCAAAGGGAGGAGAGAACTTCCACTTTGACTATGACCTTGTCTAAATAAGATCAAAGTCGGCAAACTCAAAAGGCTTCCATAGCCTTGGCAACTCATGACTAGAGCCTAGGGAGATTACTCATGCCATAAACAAGAGTGTCAAATTGTTAAGTCAACAACAGGAGTCACTGTGCACTTACTCCTCATGTGGGATCTGTCCTTAATGTGTTGTCCAATGTGAATTAATGCTATAACTAGTACTGAAACAGTATTTGACACTTTATGTTCTGTGTGGGTGCAAATTGATTAAATCTTTACTTAATATATACTAAATCGATCTTCTATATATAAAGATAATTGAAAATGAATCTTGATGTGAATGGAATGGGAGAGGGAGCGGGAGATGGGAGGGGTGTGGGTGGGAGGGAAGTTATGGTTATGGGGGGAAGCCATTGTAATCCATAAACTGTACTTTGGAAATTTATATTTACTAAATAAAAGTTTTTTTTTAAATGGTAAAAAAAAAAATTGTCACCAGATATTTTTTGTGTGTGAGATCAAGATATGGTGACCTAAATGACTCCATTGTGAAATGACTGAGTTTTATAACCAAACTCCGATCTTAAAAGCACAGCTCTGTGTGTGTGTGTGTGTGTGAGAGAGAGAGAGAGAGAGCGAGAGAGAGAGAGAGAGAGATGGCTTTACTGACTGCCAGGATTTTAAAAGGATTTGACCCACCAAATCTCTGCTGAGACTTGATCCCCAATGTGGTAGTGTTGGGAGGTAATGTCTTTGAGAGGCTGTTAGGTCTTCAAGAAGAACTACTTCTTTTCTCCTGGGAATGAGTCAGGTCTCTGAAGAATGCCTTCTCACTGTCTTAGGACTGAAATGGTTAACACAGAGGAGTGGCTGTGAAGTGAGCAGGACATCTCTGTATTCTCTCTACACAGGTGCGCTCTTCCACATCACTCCCTTGTATTCTGCCGTACGTGAAGGAGCCTGCCAGCCCTCAGAAACTTGAATCAGAATGAATCTAATTTCTCTATACACTATCCATTTTCTGCTTTTCTGTTACAGCAACAGAAAATGAATGAAGACACTGACCTTATAATACAGAAAAAAAAATAGGTCTTTTTTTTAAGTCATCATTCCAGGGAGTTCATCAGATATGACTAAGATCATGAGATTGCTTTTCTTGTACATTCATGCAAATATTCAAATGGGTCACATCAGAAGACTAAGCACTTATTCCAACAATTTTGCTTTTGTCAGAGGCTCATGTTTCAGTCACCTTCAGAATCTATGGCTTATTTCTGTGAAGATGTTAACCAGTTGTCCCTCTTCCTCCCTTACAGTATTTAATTACTGGAAACAAATAAATGTCATTCAAAGCTTATAAGGGTGTAACTCTCAGTATTATGTTACCATCTTTGGTCAGAACAAAGCATGAGTACAAGCTAAAAAACTGTTTTTGATATGACTTATAAATATATTCTAAAGGTAAGTCCCAAAATTGTTGGCACCGGAGTGCAAGAACAGTATCAAGAGAAAGTACATGGTTTTCTAAGGTCATCATTTTAACAGACTACAATCATCCACAAATACAGGTGAGTCTAGTATTTTAGGGGAAGAGAAGTAATAATGAAAAAGGAACAGTGCAAAGACCCTGGGGTAAGATGACACTTGTAAAATTAAGGAACTGAAAGGCCACTCTGGTTAAAACATGGTAAATGAGTGGAATATGGGTGTCGTGAGCCTGGGAAGTAGACAAGGGGCAGGGCCACCAGCTTTTCACCAGTAAAATAAAATCACATTCTGCATCACTCAGAGAACAGTTATAAGGGTCAAACATATTACTATAAATGGAAAAAAATAACATAGACATATACAGTTTTTATTTATGGGCTTAAAATCATTTCATGGGGCCGGTACTATGGTGTAGTGGGCTAAAGCCTCCACCTGCAATGCCAGCATCCCATATGGGTGCCAGTTCGAGTTCTGGCTGCTCCACTTCCTATCCAGCTCTCTTCCATGGCCTGGGAAAACAGTAGAAGGCCCAAGTGCTTGGGCCCCTTGACCTATGTAGAAGACCTGGAAAGCTCCTGGCTCCTGGCTTCAGATCAGCCCAACTCCAGCCGTTGCGGCCATTTGGGGAGTGAACTAGCAGATGGGAGACCTTTCTCTCTGTCTCTCCCTCTCTCTGTGTGTAATCCTACTTCTCAAACAAATAAAATTTTTTTAAAAAATCATTTCATTACTCTCTATCACTGTAAAATAAATCCAGATGCTCTGAGTAATAATTATTTAAGAAGAGGGGTTTATTGCTGTTTACCAGAGATTTCATATAATAAATCCCAAGCAACAAACACAGACTCTAAGCCAAACATCACCAAGTACTGCATAAAAATATTCTATATGGGTTGAAAGGAAGAAGGTCATGAATTAATGTTACAAAAATGCTCAGTAAAATATTCTCATTTAGAAGATATAAAGATATTTAATCTCATGTTTTGTTAAAGGTTAAATTGTAAGATCAGATTTGTAGATGATATTTAATCATTTGGAAATTATTCTATTTTGACAAATTTTAGATTTATAAAACAAAGTACATCGTTTGCCGAAGAGATAAATCACTCATTTTGAGTATATACGGTCCATCTTGACCTGTTCCCTGCTGGGTTATCACTCAGCCTCACTACTCTTCTGTAGGGAGTATCTTCCTTTTGCACCTTGGAACTATTGCTCATAGTCTAGTCCATCCTATTCATTCTTTCTATTCCTGTTTAGATACTTCCTCTCCTCCAGAAAGCCTTCTCCAAACCCCTCTCCCTCCTAGAATATAGTACTTACAGTCTTAGCTTAGATACTCCGAAGTACAAGAAATAAAGCTATCTTCACTTTTTCATAACTCAACTCACATTATGTCATGCATCTTTTTTACTGTACATTGGAAATATAATTTCAGCAAAGGAGCTTCTTCTGTGTCTCCCACATGGGTGCAAGAGGCCCAAGCACTTGGGCTATCCTGTGCTGCTTTACCAAGCACATTTAGCAGGGAGCTGGATCAGAAGTAGAGCACCCAGGACACGAACAAGCACCCACATGAGATGTCAGCACCACAAGCAGCAACTTTACTCACCATGCCACAGCACTGGCCCCAGCTTCCTTCTGTTCTAAGCACCAATTGCTCTCCTCCCCACTGGCTGAATCTGCCCCACGTCTACCACCCTGGGGAACTCACTTGACCTCATCCCAGTCATGAGACCCATCTCTACTCAGATACTCCTTCTTTCTCTGACCCCTGAGTTTAAAATCTATTGTCCTAGTGTACTTCAGAGTGCACCTATGGGATTTTGATCACATATAGTGTTTTTCCTTCATGACACCTACCTACACAGATTCTTGATTTAATGTCTATGTCTCCCTAGCTCTTTTGAGCATATTGTTCATTGCTGTGTCTCCAGTGCCTGCTCATAGAAAGCACCCTGCTAATATTTGCTTAAAATATAAGCTGGAGTAGTTGGAAAGGATACTGAGAAGGATGCAGACTTTAGCTTGCCCCTAAAAGCTAACGAGATGCTCCATTCTCAATGGCAGGGTAATATTAAAATAGACAAAACTCCAGGTCCAGAAAGTCCTCTTCCCTGTGCCAGGAGCTGACCTCTTGGATTTGTTCTTGGAGGATGGGATGGGGCAGCCAGTGTAGCAAAGGGCATGTGGGTCTTGGGTGCAGGCTATTTACCTACAAGGACAGGCAGATTTCAGTATTTTACAAATTGTTACAGCTGTAGTGATTCAGTCAGACAATCCCAGCCTTCACTGAAAAGGAGCCCAGAAGCCTCCAGCAAAGAGGGGCTGAGATACTAGAAAATGTGCGGATGGTGAGGAGGTGAAGGAATAACACAAAGGTGACTGGAAGGAAACATGTGAAGATGTGGATCTATCGTTTTCTCATTGAGAGAGGCTTCCATGAGCTCGTGAGTGACATGGGGAAAATGGAAGTACCCACTTCAGAGGGATTAAATGAGAAAGTACATATAAAATCTTGCCACACACACACACATGCTTAGTAAATGGTAGTTATTATTTTTTTTTTTTTACTAAAAACACTGGACAAAAGAATCTGGGCTCTAGCCAGATGTGCCATTATCTAAGTGGTCCTGGACAAGTCAACAATTCTGACCGCAGTCTCAAGTATACAATGGTGTGAATTTTCTAGAAAACAGGCCCATATTGTCACCAGATTCACAAGGGAGTTTTAAAAAACAGATTAAAAGGTTTACCATTTACTATTCCAAGGGGAACAAGTTGTCTCATCCTAAATTAGGATAAATTATACTCTATGTCCCTATTCTATTGCCCTTTATTCCAAATATCACCGCATTTATTGTGCAAGGAAACAGATGCTTGTTTTCAAGGACTACACTCGCTATTATTGATAAATGACAGTATAACAATATAAATCACAACACCCACTATTTTCAATTCTTAAGCTTTTATTTCAAATACTTAAACATAAAGTTAACAATAATGATAATATTAATGAGTGTAAATATTAAAATATGATAATTATTGCAATTTGAAAATGTTTGACATGAAAATACAGGTCCTCTGAGCATCAGATAAATTCATTGCATCCTGGTACCTGAACTTTCCCTGAAACAGAAAAAAAAAATAAAGGCTCTTGGAAGCCATTGAAACAAAATATAAAGATTTTTCGGTAAGAAAATAAAATGACGTGCAATGCCACAAACAGCAACATCTCATCAAAAATGAATTCTGAGGTATATTTCTGTAGATTGCTATAAAGAGATAAAAGTAAAATGTGTATAAAGTATCCTCCGTTACTTAAAATCCTTAGCATTAAGCAAACAGACTTCTTGTCATACCTTAACTGAAGACACAAACATATCTGCAGTCAAACACCTCTTGTATCCAAATGATGGCTTATTCTCCCACCCACCACTGGGGCTTGCAAATCCTGCCTCCTAGCTGTGTGGAATTTGAATTCTGTTTGATGTAATGCGAGACTCATATTCGCAAGCAAAAAAAAAAATCTTTATCTCCATCTATATTTTCTGAAAACAAATTGAAGCAAAACTAAATTCCAGTTCACCTGGAAGGAAAAGACATCTTTCCTCCTGCTCTGACTTCTCAGTGCATGTTTATTAATCCCAGGGAGCTTTCTGACCTCGCACCAACCATTCATCAATTTTCATCAGCCATTATCACTGGTCCCTGCAGCGCACCTCAGTGGTTTGGCAGGAAAACTTGTAGAATCAGGTTTCACGAGAGAAAAATGCATTGCACTTCTAAAGTCCCAGTCCATACTTCAAAAAAAAAATGCTCTGTTCAGTGCGGTGAATTTCCCTGGGGTGTTAGGCTGCATTTGCAATGGGCATTGTTAAAAATAAAACTTGAGCATAGAACCAGGGTCTAGGCTATTGCAATCTCAACAATGAGGGCTGAAAGCAACCACAGGCAGCATTTCTACATATTGAAATTCCTGAGGCCAGATGTTCCTGGGATTTGTCAGAATGTGATCTGATTAAGGGATTATTGGGAAGGTTGTGCCATAAATCATGCTTTTAGGCCCATGCATTCAAAATAGTTCCCACAATGCTAGAAAAGGGGGATTTAATACTGGAAAGTGTGTACAGTGCCACCAATCAAGTAACAAAGTGGAAAGGAGCTAGGCGGAGGCAGGGAGGAATCTACAAACCAGTACTAGCATACTTCAAGGAGTGGGGTGATTATATGAATTAAGCTGTTTATTAGTGCAGAGCACAGACGTGCTGTAAAGATTAAGTGAGATGAAGGGAAGGAGTGGCTTAAAAGCCCATTAATTTTTCAAAATGCAAAATTAAGATTTTTTTCAAGAAAAAGTGATATTCAAATATATATATAGATGACTAAATCGTAAATGCCTTTGATATTCTGCATATAAAAAGCAAAGGAAATTGCTGTATTTTTAAAAGGAAACTACTGAGTTCAATTCTTGCAAAAGCACCAAATGCATAACACTTAGGATAATGTCACTGATGCGCATTTGACAACTAAATTACAAAGCTCTTTGATATACTGTGTATGAAGAGTGGCAATTATGGCCAATAAAATCAAAGCAAGAAAAAAACTAATTAACACTAACATATCATTATGACTCACTGGCATATAAAATCCCATGCCTGCTCTAAAGTGCCAGCAACTGTCATATCCCAAATTCCTAAACATAGAGAGAATAGTTTCCAAATAACTGGGTCCACCAGGAGTTTAGGGGGGCTGCTTGCAGCTTTAACTTTACTTTCTTCTATCAATGGCCCACAGCATACACACGACTTCAAAACTTACCCCTCTCCTGCCCCCCAAAAATGTAATCCCAAGATTACGAATGGAGTTACTAATTACGGATCCTAAACTAATTCTGATGCAACCATATAGACAAAGATAGTGATTAGCTTTTGTGGTAGAAAGAACATGGAATTTAGAGACCAAAAGCCATGGTTCAAATTCCAAATCAGGTTTTTATTATCCCTGTGACTTTGGGAAAATCTTTTACCTCTTCCTCAAATGGGGATAATAACAATGCTTACACCACAGAGTCATAGTGAGGCAAAAAAAGGCTAAATTGAGTGTAAAACACTCCAAAACAAGCAAAAAAAACAAAAAAATTAGCACCACCACTGTACAAATGTCATCTCTTCCTCTGTACCTTGGGCAGTTTCTATCAAAACTTAGCAAGAAAACAGTATAAAATAAAGTCTACAAAAATCTGAATATGCTAAAAAATAAACAACCTAATTGGAAGAACAACACACTGCAGGGAGAGGACTCTATGAAACCTGAGTTTAGTAAAATCAGCCCAGGTTCCACATAGAGAAAGTCTCTTAAATTTGTTTATAAGCAGTGAACAAATTCAGATTTTATAAAAAGAATTTCAGATTTTTAAAAAGTCTCTGTGGCCTTGAGATTGTATGGGAAAGAATCTGGAGATTCTAAATTACTTGAAATTAAAAAGTAAACATAAAAAAATCATATTTTACTATCAATAACTAAGTAAACATGACAAGTATTATCAGAAGATTTATTAGCTAGCTGTGGCTAACCAGTATATTCTTCTAACTTCATTATTGAAAAAATCCGTGAGAGAAAAGTCCTTTTACACCCTGAAGGTCACAACAGAGATATCATTTAAACTTTGAAAAGGACTGATTTTTCCAAAAATTTTCTTGGTGTAGGATATTTTTCTACACAAATGTACCAAATGAGAAAATATGTTGAGAGCACCTTGCAAAAGTTTTCGTGCCATACAAATGTAAGATATTATTAGAAAAATCATAAAAAGCTCTTTTAAGTCTTGTAGAATAAGCCAGCATATGTCAAATTTATAAAAAAAAGAGTCCTACAAAAATGGAATAAAAATACATACAATATCACAATACAGAATGTATAAGTCAAGCA
The DNA here is from genome assembly GCF_964237555.1 of Oryctolagus cuniculus. Classification (NCBI taxonomy): domain Eukaryota; kingdom Metazoa; phylum Chordata; class Mammalia; order Lagomorpha; family Leporidae; genus Oryctolagus; species Oryctolagus cuniculus. The sequence continues at coordinate 29,479,251 of NC_091432.1, forward strand.
AAGAAAATGAAAATCACAAGACAAATTCCTTTCCTGGCTTCACTGGCTGTTTGACAACCTTGACTTTGATTTTCATGTCACTCAGTCATGCATGCACACATATCTTTGTTCATCTCTGGTCCCCTGCAGCTACTCCTGCTCTGAGTTAGTGAGCTTTCAAATAACTGATATCTCCTTTTGCTTTTCTGAACTCACTAAACAGCCCAAGCAACCAGCTCATCATTAACCATTCCTGGCATGGTTTCAGCATCTTGACCTCTCTCTCCAACCTACCACCTCTTGGGTGGCAAAGCCCCTCACACAGTAGTGAAGGGTGCTAGGAGAAGGTCTCAATGTAACCCGAAAGAAAATTGTAAAAACCAACTCATAAGTGGTTGAACCCTCCTTAAAATTCCATTGAATATTGGCTCTCCAGAGAGTCCTCTATGCCCAATGGGTCTTCTAAGCTCACTTGTGAGTTCATGGTAAACCCAGAGTTTTTAACTGCATTGTGAGCATTCATAAACTTCTGGAGGTATTTGGAGGTGTACAGCCAATGGTGTTTCAGTACGTCTTCCATTTCATAGCACTTGGACTGCCTGGCATTCATTTTCCGGAAGCGCCGGAACAGTTTGTTGCCTGACTCATTTCCCTCACTTGCCCAGGCCCCAATAGAGCCATCCCGCTCAATAATTTCAGGCACATGCGCCAGGGTTTTGTGAAAATAATTGGTGATTTTGCCCTCATATCTATACTTGAACTTGGTAGAGAGAAGCTCAGCGAAACGCTGTGAATTGAAACTGTACTGGCAGAGGGATTCTGGGCACTCTTTAGCTGGACATGATGAGCGCCATACGGGTTTCATCTTCAGGTATAGTTCCATCAGCTCCCGGAGAGCTTCGTGCCTCTCCTTGGAAGGAATTAACTCACAAACTGCCTCCACGGTCTCGATGGTCATGAGCTTCCTGGCAAAGTTGCCATTCATCCTCATGATTGGTTTCAGGTTCATCTTCTTCCTAAGATGCTTGTCCAGTGTGGCCTGCCATCTTTTCCTTTCCTCCTTGGAAGCACTGGGATTCTTATACACCTCCCCTATCTCTAGCTGGAAAATCTTGTAGAACTCAGCTGCATTGCCAATGTCACAGTGGAGTGCATCGATGGAAGGGACTGTCTCAATGAAAGGCTTGGCTGAGACCCCTTTCACCCGATCCCTCAGTTCTTCCACAGACTCGTGGTAGGGGTTGGAACGCCAGACCTCATAGCGTTCCAGATTCTCAGCATGGCTTCTGGTTATGGAGTGGAAGACAAGATTTTGAGAGGCTTCCAAGCGGGTGGCATCACAAAGAGTACAAATATAGACTGAGCCAGAAGCCTCAAGGCCTTCCACTTCCCGGACAAGTTTTTCATCATATCCAGTGCCCCTAAAGATGAACTTGAAAGTCCTGAGAATGCCTCCCATCTCAAGCATCAATTCACTGCTCTTCATGGCCTCCCGCTCAGCAATCAGAGGGCTCAGGATGGCAGTCAGGGTCTCATGGTCAGACTCATCTGCCAACATAAGGCACAACGGCTTGCAGCACAGTTCAGAGTTAGGTTTGGCTTCCTCAAACACTTTCACATTCTGTGAGCCGTGTGCTATGGTGATTTTCATGACTGTGAATGAAAAACGAACTGCCTTCTCTGGAACTGCTGGCCCACTCCCATGCTTCTCACTCACGTCTCCCATTCCATCACAAGACTCTTTCACCACCACGGTGAATGGGCCATTCAAGTAGTCCTCAAGGTCTTGGGACCTCATGCCTTCCAAGATGTCTTCTTCCATGTCCATCAAAGCTGACACCAATGCTGAATCATAGCGGAACCTCTTTGCAATAGTGTCCACCGGGTAGTCGTCCACAGAGGAGGAGAGTCCTGACAGTCCATCGATAATGCCAACATCAGTGCTGGAAGACACATTCTTCAGAGGCGGCTGCCACTCAAAGGGGTGGTAGCCTGGCAGAAGGACTTTCTCAGCATTCCGAAGGGCATGCAAGGGCTGAAAAATCTGCCTCCCTGTGATGGCTTTCACAGTCCTGTACATCTTGTGGTACTGACTGCAGCTGAGGAAGGTGTTGACACGGATGGCCAAGCAAACAGCTGGCTGCAGGCCAGATCCCCGACCCTGCATGATGGCCTCCAGCTCATCAGCTTGTCTGTGCTCATTCCTTGCCCGCAGGGCCAGAAGGAACAAGGTCAGGCACACAGACTTCACATCTCCACCTTCTTCTTTGTCAGCAAAAGCCTTGACTTGTAACTTCAGCTCCCTCAGCCGGTGCTTCTGAGCTCTCCGGGTCAGCGATAGGAGATGTTGACGGGGCCGGCCCCCTTTATTAATATGCACAAAAGTATCTCTTGATTCTTTGTGACTTGAAACGTGGTGATTGTATTTTTCCAAGCTGACCTCCTCATTGCACTCTGGTGCTGAACATTTCACTATCAAGGAGTTCAAGATACACAGAAAGGATTTCACTGGACTCTCCAGGTCAGTAGGGAAGCATGGATATTGACAAGAAGGGCAATAGCTGCCCATGACTTTGAGGCACCTCAGAATGCAGATCCTACAAAACACATGCTTACAGCTGGTCTCCACAGGATCAGCCAGAATGTGCTCACAAATCTGGCAGGAGATAGATTTCACAAAGTGCGCCGGGAAGTCCACTGCAAGGAGCTTGGTACTAAGATGTATCTTACTGCAGTTGGCAATCTTCTTCATGACCTCCTTGCTGGTGATCCTTGCCTGAACCCTCCTCTTGCGCTGACGGGCTTGTCTCGCTTGGTCAAGCACAGTTTTGAGTTTTTTGCTAAGCTGCACATTTGGCTGATGATTCCTCCTCTTGAGACCCCGACGGGCAGTGTAACAGATGTCACAGGATGGTGCATGGGGGTGCCACTCCATGGTCGCATTCCTTGGGAAGTAAACCTCACATGGAGCACCGCTAAACTTCCTGTGCATGATACGCCAGCAGTTATGGCAGAACTCAGTGGGGTGGATCGAGTCAACATCTGTCTTCACATCAATCCGGAAAACCTTGGCAATGAGGTCTGGCCAGGAAGTGGCTTTCTTCTCTTTTTTTCGTAAAAGGCCTTGGGTTTTACTGTCCACAGGCCCATGGACAGGGTATCTCCTGTTGTGTTCATCAGTTTTTAAAGAATTCCCACAGATGCGGCAAAGATGTCGAAGGTTGGCTTGGTGGATTGCTTTGTCTCTCGCTTTCCCATCATCATGGAATTTCTTTGAAAACTTAGGGTGGACCTTGAATGCTGGTGGAGCCACTTCTGGCTTCTGACCACTAGCTTTGTCGAGGACTGCTGGAGATTGCTCAAGGGAGGGCTTCCCCTCAGAGGAATTCTTCTCCTTTTGATTTTCTTCAGTGGTCTTTTCAAAAGATCGCACCCTGAATAGCTTAAATTTCCATTCTGAAAATTTAATATGTGGATGCTGAATTTCATCTGGGGCAGAGCTGAGTCCCAGGGTTGGTGGCAAAGACACAGCCATGATGGCTGAATTACCTGGGTACAAGGGAAACAAGTAAGGTTAGGAAAAATTTCAGTATCCCATGGATGTATCTTGGATAAAAATCAATGCATTCAAGTATTCATTAATAAATTCTTTCCAAGGTGTACTTATTAAATCTCCTATTTAAATATACTACATTACATACTGATCATAGAACGGAGAACAGAGGCATTCCCTATTCTGACAGTGCTTATGATCACTTATATCACATATACAGGTATTCTGTAGGTTTATATATACACAGATAGATATTGAAGAATGTATGTGAAGTCTTACTCTCTTCACAAACCTCTTTGGAAGACAGAACCTTCCAGTGATTCATCTTTGTGTCCCTAAGTCTCCTAGTATACTGAGCAAAGGCAATGATAAACTGGCTACAGAAACCAAAAGAAAGCAGGCTTTTCCATACTGTATTAGCCTTATAGCACTAGCTGGACACTATATTTTTTTTTTAAAGATTTATTTATTTATTTATTTGAAAGTCAGAGTTACACAGAGAGAGGAGAGGCAGAGGCAGAGGCAGAGAGAGAGGTCTTCCACCCGATGGTTCACTCCCCAGACGGCCGCAACGGCCGGAGCTGTGACGATCCGAAACCAGGAGCCAGGAGCTTCTTCCCGATCTCCCACGCAGGTGCAGGGTCCCAAGGACTTGGGCCACCTTCTACTGCTTTCCCAGGCCACAGCAGAGAGCTGGACAGGAAGTGGAGCAGCCGGGTCTCGAACCGGCGCCCATATGGGATGCCAGCACTTCAGGCCAGGGCATTAACCCACTGTGCCACAGCGCCTGCGCCATGGGCACTATATTTCTAGCTTTTTAAAGTAAGACTTCTGGGAGCTTGGTTGTTTCTTTCTTCCGAATGGAGCATAAAAGAATGATAGAGCTACAAACTCAAGGAAACTAATTACTCTTTACTAGAAAGGATAAAGTGAATTTTGAGCTTTCTGGATGCAAACTAATAATAAGTATCATGGATAGTAATTATGCTTACAATTCTAATTAGTGAATGCTGCTGTAAATTATAAGGCTGTGTCTACATGAGAAGCAAAAAGTACTGAGCTCTAAACCTGCAACAAACCACAGCATGCCTGGGCCAAGACTCTGAAGGACTTTTAAGATGAAAAATTCAAGTGGTTGCAGTTAGAACTCACACATGCCATCCTGAGAGTCCCTGCTGGTCAAGAGTCATTAACTGAGAGCATTTGTAATAAGAAGAGGTGAGAGGAGCACCTTTCTTCTGGTAAAAAAAAAAAAAAAAAAAAAAAAAAAAAAAAAACAACAACAAACTGCAAATGCCGGGGAACCCTACTGATCTGGGTTGTAATGTGGGCATCAGTAGTGATGTAGAAAAAAGTCTGACAATGCAATCTGATACTCACTGGACCCAATTAGTCTAATCTTGCCAAAACTCCTTTAGTACATATAATTGGGAAAATAGCAGCTGTATTTTAAACTTATCAGCCTATCTATATCTGTCAATTTTGCCTGGGATACCTATTTGGAATCTCCAATTATATCATGCAGCATATATTATTCTCTCAATTAATTAACCAAATTGATGATTTTTTTTCAGTCATGGAGAAAAATATCCAGATGAACACATTCTGACCACTGGTGGGATTGGGGCAGTGGAGGCAGCAAAGAGGAAGGTGGTGGCAGCAATACTGACCACCATCAGCAAAATTTCTTTTTAGGTTGTCCCTGTAAACAAGTGAAGTTTGTTCTATCTTGCATGCATTATTCATTAGACTGATGGTTTGGGGGGGGGGTGTTTATTTTTTATAAAAATGAAAAGCAAATTTCCAAGTCTTTGTTAAAAGACAAATGCTTCACATTATTCCATGAGCAGGACTGTACAAGAGTTAAGGGGCCAGTGCTGTGGCATGGCAGGTAAAGCTGCCACCTGCAGTGCCGGCATCCCATATGGGTGCCGGTTCTAGTCCTGGCTGCTCCACTTCTGATCCAGCTCTCTGCTATGGCCTGGCAGAGCAGTGGAAGACAGTCCAAGTGCTTGGGCCCCTTCACTGGAAAGACCCAGAAGAAGCTCCTGGCTCCTGGTTTCAGATTGGCACAGCTCTGGCCATTGTGGCCAATTGGAGAGTGAACCAGTGAATGGAAGACTCTCTCTGCCTCTACCGCTCTGTAACTCTTTCAAATACATAAATAAATAAAATCTTTAAAAAAAAAAAAAAGAGAGAGAGAGAGAGTTACACAATTCCAAACCATTTCAAAGGTCTCAGTAGTTTCAAAACTATTTCTTTTTTTTTTTTTTTTTTTAACTTACTTGACTGGTAGAGTTATAGATAGTGTGTGTGTGTGTGTGTGAGAGAGAGAGAGAGAGAGACAGAGAGAGACAGAGAGAGACAGAGAGAGACAGAGAGAAAGGTCTTCCTTCCGTTGGTTCACCCCCCAAATGGCCGCCACAGCCGGCGCTGCGCCGATCCGAAGCCAGGAGCCAGGTACTTATCCTGGTTTCCCATGCGGGTGCAGGGCCCAAGCACTTGGGCCATCCTCCACTGCACTCCTGGGCCACAGCAGAGAGCTGGCCTGGAAGAGGAGCTGCCTGGACAGAATCCAGCACCCCAACCAGGACTAGAACCCGGTGCCCATATGGGATGCCGGCGCCGCAGGTGGAGGATTAACCAAGTGAGCCACGGCACCGGCCCCCTCAAAACTTATTTCAACTGCAGCCCAACAAAACCATCAGAGATGCTTGCAACTTGATTATGTTCCTTAATTCTCTACTCAGGCTGGTGCTAGGACTTTCCCTGTCTTTTCTGCCCTAAGCCTTGAACTCAACCCCAAATGACTTTTAATTACTTAACTGTTTCACTTCCCAGCCTTTTTCTAATGCACTTATTCCTTGGCATTCCAAGATAAAATTTTGAGTAGTTCTTGATTTAAAAAAAAGAAGAAGAAGAAAGAAAGAGGGGGCCGGTGCCATGGTGCAGTAAGTTAACCCTCCGCCTGCAGCACCAGCATCCCATATGAGCACCGGTTCGAGTCCCAGCTGTTCCTCTTCCAGTCCCGCTTTCTACTATGGCCTGGGAAAGCAGTAGAAGATGGCCCAAGTCCTTTGGACCTTGCACCCACAAGGGAGACCAGGAAGAAGCTCTTGGCTCCTGGCTTTGGATCGGTGCAGCTCCTACCATTGTGGCCATTTGGGGAGTGAACCAACGGAAGGAAAACCTTTCTGTCTCTCCCTCTCACTGCCTGTAATTCTACTTCTCAAATAAATAAATAAAATCTTTTTTTTTTTAAGTGTATGACTATCTCCGGAGCTCACCAACTAAAATATAAATATTCACATTGAGTAAGTAAACCATAGGGCATGTTGACAAGACAGCTAGAACTAACTCCCCTCCTTACACATTCCTCCTCTGATGTTCAGTGGCCTGAAATATTTTGCCAAAATACATTGAAATATTGCCATGAGAAAGTGTCATCACCAAGCAATTATCAGCTATTGACATTCAAGTCAAATGGGTTCATTATATTCTTTCTCAACTCAGCTGCTAAATGTTTATCCAAACTGTAAACAAGAAAGACATGGAAGGAATGCGTTATTCTTGTTTTTAAAGGGAATATGCACCAAGATGCCAAGGGTGTTGTCGTTGGAGGTATATAAGTTTAGATTTTTTTATCATTACCTGTGGTGTTCACTCTTCAAAATAAATACCCATTACTTTTCAAAGAAGATATGACTTTTAAGAACCAGATCTAGTGGCATATTTTTTATCTATCTGATTAGTAAAGATTAAAACTACTGATATCACTCAGCATGAAAGAAGGCACAGAATATAAATTGGTATAAAATGTCTAGTGGACAATTTAGCAACATCTTTTTAAAAGTTTAAATACATTATCTTTGGTGCAATAAATCTCCTTTTAGAAAACCATTCCATGGTTATTTTGTAAAAACATTCCCACTGGTGTACAGTGATATTTATATGAATATAGAGAAAGAGATTTGTTTAAAAGATTGTTTGTTACTTTGGACAAATAGGAAACAATCTAATTACCAAAAAAGGCATTATAAAATAAGCCAACAGACAATGGAAATAACACAGACAATTAAATTTTTCTATTGACATTGATATCTAGCTGTGATTTGTAATGCATCGATGATATGTAAAGATGTCCACATGAAAAAGCAGAGAGTAGAACAGCAAGCAGAGTAGACCCTGTGTGCACGTATACCCCTATCCTGTGTGCATGGACGTATGCTTGGATCTGGAGGGATCTGCACCAAGACCTTAAAAGCACTTTATCTCCAGAAAATAGAATTGACACTGGTAAGGGGTCTCTTTCATTTTTAAAAAAATTCACTCATTTTTGTGTCCTTTGAATTTTTTGCAGCAAACGTGAAATTTTTGACCAATTCACTTCATAGAAAACCATTTTAAACACTGGGTTTATATATGCCCATAGTTGCTCTTCCACATTTTTTCTAAATTTCTAGTACAAAAATTCGAGACCTGACTAACTCTTAAATCTGATTAGCATCTTTGAATGTTCTTTGTTTTCTGGTAAACACATAGAAAAGGAACTCGGACATGGACCTGTACACAGCATGAAGTTAAGATTTTGAGAGAGTTATCGTGTAGTCATTTTTTGACACTGAGAAACCTGGCAAATGTTTGCTCTCCTCTCCTGTGACAAATGTCTCAGCAGTAGATCAACCTCAGAATCTGAAAGGCTGAGGGGCTCATGCTGGGTAAGCCCTCAACCCATCAGACACTGCCATCTCCAAACTGCCATCAGTGCCACAGGGGTCCCACCCTCCACAGGGTACCGGTTCTTTCTAACAATCTGTCTGCAGCGCTTTGGATGAGGCAGAAGCTGACATTGGTGTTGAGTGTGCCCATTTGTTACTTCAGAAGGATGGGCCACTGTAGCAGCACCAGCCCCATTCCCATTCTAGCCACCCCCTGAACACACACACCTTCTAGTACTCAACCCACCATCTCCCCTCTTGACATCATTGATTTGGTCCCAAGTGTCCCCACTGTGTCTCAAGTCTGACTGCCATCCTTAGTTTATCTTTCTCTTCTGGTAAACATGTAGAAAGGGGATGCTTACTGTCGCACCTATCCTTCTCATTCATTCATTCATTCACCCCACAGATACATTGTCTACTATTTGCCATTAAAAGGCTGACACCATCCAAAGCCTTCCTATAAGTCTCAGACCAATGACCCTAAGATTCTCATCCTTCCTCCAGACAACTTCTTGCTTTAACTGTGTCATCAAGAGAAATGTACTGCCACAACCCCTGCTCTGGAAGCCTGGCTCAAGAACAGAACTTCAAACTAGGGCCTTTACTGTGGGAATTCTTAAAATTAACATGAATCAGAATCACTAGGGAGATCATTTCATTAAGAAATGCAGATCAGCCGGCGCCGTGGCTCAACAGGCTAATCCTCCGCCTTACGGCACCGGCACACCGGGTTCTAGTCCCAGTCGGGGCGCCGGATTCTGTCCTGGTTGCCCCTCTTCCAGGCCAGCTCTCTGCTGCGGCCAGGGAGTGCAGTGGAGGACGGCCCAAGTTCTTGGGCCCTGCACCCCATGGGAGACCAGGATAAGTACCTGGCTCCTGCCATTGGATCAGCGCAGTGCGCTGGCCGCAGCGCGCCGGCAGCGGCGGCCATTGGAGGGTGAACCAACAGCAAAAGGAACACCTTTCTCTCTCTCTCTCTCTCACTGTCCACTCTGCCTGTCAAAAAAAAAAAAAAGAAAGAAAGAAAGAAAAAGAAAAGAAATGCAGATCATCAGGTACCAGAGAGATTGATAGTTTGTCCAGGATGGAGTCCAGAAAGTATATTTTTAAACAAGCATCCCAGTGATCCTGATATGAGTACCCCACAGGACACATTCGAAGAAACACTGGTCTCCCATTTAGTCCAACAAGTTCAGGAAACGCCTGGTGATATTTGGCAGTACCAGGGAAACTATGCATTTCTTTCTATCCTAGAATTTGTTTCCTCTCAATTACCTTTCTTGACAGGACTAGTGGAATTTCTTTCCAAGAGTCTCACAACTTGCCTTTTGCAGATTTGCTTACACCCTTCCTCTGCCAACAGAATTCACTAACGGCAATTCAGAAATTTTGCATCTTTTCTATGAATCTTTGATGTCTCAGATCTTTATCTCTTACTCCTTTTTTAATTTTCATACACTAGGAAGAAAAACCAAATTGGGGCCGGCACTGTGGTGCAGAGGGTAAGGCTGCCTCCTGCAGTGCCAGCATCTAATGTGGGCACTGGTTCGAGTCCCAGCTGCTCCACTTCCAATCCAGCTCTCTGCAATGGCCTGGGAAAGCAGTGGAAGATGACCCAAGTCCTGGGGCTGCTAAACCTGTGTGAGAGACCCGGAGGAGGCTCCTGGCTCCTGGCTTCGGATTGGCGCAGCTCCAGCTGTTGCGGCCATCTGGGGAGTGAACCAGCACATGTGAGGACCCCCCCCCAACCCCGCCCCGCCCAATGCTTTTCCTTCTCTTTCTGCGTAACTCTGACTTTCAAATAAATAAATAAATCTTAAAAAAAAAAGAAAGAAAGAAAAGCCAAATTGATGTCAGCTTCCCTAACTTTCTCCCCCTCATCACCTGCAAGGGAAAAAGCCCAAGTATGTCTGATTAGAAACATAAAAATGTAATAAATATTTTGGCTCAAGGCATGAAAAGTACAAGAGTTACCTTGCTCAGCAGGCTGCCTGGCCACAGTGTTGTTGCAATGTCTGCAATTTGGTTGATATTGCTGCACACCAGAGAGAAAGCAAAGTGTGATCTCTTCTCCCTCCTGGCTCTCTTGTCCCTCAGAGCAGACTGCTGTGTTATTTATCAGTGTGCACTGTCCCTCCCAGCCTCCCCCACCATGGAGGGCTAACCACAGAGGATGGCAGCCAATCACAGGCCAGGAGCCCTCAGCTCCAGCCGACATCTGGCTCTTCAGGAAGCTTTGCTGGGGGATCTGAGTGTACAACAATGCACTGGTATATGCTGAAGTCCTGGCTGCTGGCTCACTCACTCCCCAAGAATGCTTAGGTTGGAAAAGGGCTTGCAAAAGAAGTTCTGGCTTCTGCCAGGCTTCTGCAGCTCTGCACCTCGGTTTTCACATCTGCAAAATAGAAATATTCTTACTAAATCCTTGAAAGAGTCCATGAGGCTATACAGGGAGAATTACAGAAAAATGTTTGGAAAGGTACCTAATGTTTAGTAGAGGCTTATCAAATATAACAGTATAAGTTTTTTACTATGATAAGTTTTTTACTATGGATTTGAAATGGTATTCTGGCAGTCCCAGGACACTTCTACCTGCTCAGCTCTTGGGAAGGTGGGTGCTCACTGAAAGCTCACTGTTTAAAAATTCCTACAGTGTTGGAGTCAACAGACCTGGATTTGAATTTCGATTTCAGCCTTTGGAACATGACCTAGACTTTATGTGCCTTTATCTCCTCATCTACAACCTAAGATCAATCATATCAGCTCCCATTATTGAGAGCAGTGGGCCAGGTTTTTAAATACATGACAGATTACCTAATTCTCCCAAGAATTATATGCATTTGCTATTAATATCTCTAGACAGAAGCAACAGAAGTTTAGAGCAATGGACTAATTTAAGTTGTTCATGGTCACCCAGACACTAAATAGTAAAGGTAGAGTGGGATTCCAAAGCCCATGTTCCTAATTACTCCACTATTACTCCTGTTAAAGGAGAAGAATGAAAGCCACTTCATTAACAGTAGTCTGAGGATTACTCAAGAATAAATTTCAGTGCACCCAGCAGTGTCTCCGTTTCAAGTCCCTTTTATAATTCTTAGACCAACTTTATCCTCAAAGGACCTGTATGATCAGCTACTATATGATGGATTAGCTTGCTCACTGGATCCTCAGCAGAAACTGCCATGGAACAGGTGCAAGGGTTTCCCTGTGCTGTGCTGCCCTCGTTAGACGCTTCTTTTATATCCCTGCTGTTCTGTACATGGGCCTGTCCAACCGCACAGCAGTCATGTTCCTAATAAGCTAAGAAAGGGCCAGAACAATTGGGGTAATATCGGAAGGGAGAGGAGGCTGGGAGAGCATCACAGTGTTTGTGCCTGAGGGAAGGGAGTGTCCACCTGAGGTTCTTATTTGAGGAGGCGTTGTGAGACTGGCAAGCGAAGACTGAACACTTCCTAAAGAGGGTGTTCATGCTATCTTCATGTTTAGGGCCACTAAGAAGCAGACACTATGACCCTGATGATCTTCCACCATGGAGTCAGGCAGAGAGGCATCACAGCATGCCTTACGCAGATGAAGGGCCCTTTTTATCCCTCTTCCAAGTCTTCAAAACCGTGCATCTCCCTGGACTCACAGAAAGGAAAGAAAGAGTCAGACGCCCTTGCTTCACCTTGAGGGAAGAAAGAAAGCAGCAGCATCTCAAGAGCTAGAACAAAGTCCTGGCTTGCAAGGATCAGGCATCAGTATTCCAGGTCCACTTCCAAACTGAGCAAAACTAACAGCAGCAATGAACCTGGTTAGCTCTGGACTTCCCTGGGTTTAGCATTGAAAATCCAAGGCCAGTGTGAGGGGTCAGATGGGTTAATAGGCAGTCAGTATGGTTCCAGTGGAAATTTAGGGCACAAAATGTTTTCTTTCCCCAGAAGTTATCTTCAGCAAGGTCAAAGCACCTGCCCCACTCCTTAGGACCTTTCAGTCTTATCAAGGGACTAGCAAGGGAGTGGTGACTCCACCTTTCTGAGCTCCCAGTTTAAGGTAAAACAAATTAGGTATCCCACCCTTCTGATGGCTCTTTTGTTTTATCATGAGCAAGCCAGACAGGGTAAAAAGATTGCAGATCAGGTCTTTTGAAGGGTTTGTCCCCGTCCTGTACTGATGGGAGGGTTTTTTTTTTCCTCTTTCCAAAATTGTGCTTTAAAGCCCCATTACTAACAGCTCCTTCAGGTTTTGCCTCTCTTGCAATCCCCTTCCCAGGTCACTCTGGCTAGAGGTCTCTGACTTAACGAAATCTTGCTTTTAAAGACATTTTGTTTTTCTCTTTGCTTGTCCACTTGGAAATTCTGCCATGAAAGACAAAGAACTGAGGTCATCTTTTCACCACCACTGCTTCGCCCATAACACCAGGGTCAGTTGGTCATGCATCAGTCCTAAACCAAAGTTGCAAGACTTCTCTGTGCTCAGAAGTTCATCAGTGAAAACCTTCTCTATTTTTCTTGGGGAAGATACCTGGTCAAAAATCCATAGACACATCAAAGAATATGTATTTGGCTCTTGGCGAACAGGAGTACAAAGCTCAGAGCTGACAAGAGGATCTCTCTCTCTCTCCCTTTCTCTTCCTCTCTCTGTTTACCATATTTACCATAGGACTATGTACTGCTTAATTTTACATCAGCTGTATAATACTTTTATAAACAGGAAAAGCAACTACAAGATTTGCAAATTAAAAATAGAACACTGCTGACAGGTGACCAAATTTAAAGAAGGCAAAGAATGAAAAGAACAAACTGGAAGCCGACGCCGCGGCTCACTAGGCTAATCCTCCGCCTTGCGGCGCCGGCACACCAGCTTCTAGTCCCGGTTGGGGCGCCGGATTCTGTCCCGGTTGCCCCTCTTCCAGGCCAGCTCTCTGCTGTGGCCCGGGAGTGCAGTGGAGGATGGCCCAAGTGCTTGGGCCCTGCACCCCATGGGAGACCAGGAGAAGCACCTGGCTCCTGCCATCGGATCAGCGCGCCGGCCGCGGCAGCCATTGGAGGGTGAACCAACAGCAAAGGAAGACCTTTCTCTCTGTCTCTCTCTCTCTCACTGTCCACTCTGCCTCTCAAAAAATAAAAAAATAAATAAAAAAAATTAAAAAAAAAGAACAAACTGGAGCCTCAATGATTCAATGCCAGGTTCCAGGCGTGGGCACAGACTTCCCAGCTGAGTGATTAGCTGTGGTTCGTCCTGGAAGAGCCCATGGCCCTTCACCAGCTGGGCTTCTTCACACACATGTGTCCCTGCTGCCTGACCCCTCCCCCACTCCAAGCCCTAGACCCTGCTTAGCAGGTTGTCTCACTTACTTCTCAGAGACCTTTTCAAATTCAGTTTCTTCCCAGAAAGCAATGCGCTCTAGTTGTGATGTCAATCAAAAGCTATTCCTGCAGCCTAAGCCTAAGTATGAACACAGTGTTTTGTGCTCTTATCATAATCCAGCAGATGCTGTTTACTGGCATTGTGATTATATACATAACCATGTATCTGGAGATCTCCAACTAGCAAAACTCTTGTCTTCCAACATCACCAAATCCAAAGCCAGAATTAGGAACTTGGAGGTTATCTGGCCCAATGAATACATCTTACAGGCAGGAAACAGCCCCTGAAAGGTAAAATGTCCTGTTCAATGTCACAGGAGGGAACTGGTAGCAGAAAGTCACTTTAAGCATGGTCTCCTGGGTCCCAGGACAAGGTTCCTGCCACTACACTAAAAAGGGAACACCCTCCCCTCTCCCAGCCCCTATGCCATCTTGCTTCTCTTAGCCCAAATGAAACTCAAGTTGGCAACAGAGCAGAATCTTAACAGGTCATTGCCAGATGAGACCCTTGGGTAACCATGCAAACCTGTCATACGGCTCCGGCTGTGAAGAGACAGTAAGTTCAGGTGCCTGTTTCTCCGCCTCCCCACACATTCCAAGTTTTAAAATTGCTCTCTAATTAATTCAATGTGAATTATCATTATTAGTAAATTTGCTAATGCATTATTAATTGCTCATTCCCCACGCATTCTAGAGTACCGCAGACACCTTGCTGAGATTAGTTGAGCTGTTTTCTAAACAACTACTGCCACCATGTGGGCAAAAATCTACATCCTTAAAGGATCACAAGAAACTATTAGAAAAATTTTCAAGAAGTTAAGTCAATCCGTGAACTATTTGAGAAGGAATCATGAGTTTGCTTCTTTTCTCTTTTTTTCTTCTCTTATCCCTGTCTCTATCCATTGACTATCTCTGTAGGAATTTTCCTCATCCAAATTCCTGTAAATTAGGAAGCAGTGCCAAAAGCTTAAACAGTCAAACTTGGCTTGGGTGTTTCATGCAGCAGTTAAGTCACCACTTGGGAAGCTAGCATCTCCATATTGGAATGCCTGGGTCCAAGTCCTGGCTCCATTCTCATTACAGCTTCTTGCTAATGTGCCCCTTGCAGTGGTGGCTCAAGTACTTCAACCCCTGCCACCCAGTTGGGAGACCAGATGGAGTTCCCAGCTCCTGGCTTCAGCCTGGTGCAGCTCTGGCTGTTGTGAGCATTTGTGGAATAAACCAACAGATGACAGATTCTCTCTCCCACTATAAAGTCAAAGTAATTTTCCCAGGAACACCCAGCCTGCCAGTTAACTCTATCTTCCACCAAAGTTAAGGGTCCAACATGGAACTCCAGCTCATTGTTGAATGGATCCAGAATATATATAATAAATGCCTAGCATTATTCTTCAAATTAAGATGAAAGAAAGATGTCTTCATGAGGGAATTTGGGGGAATTAACAAGTGATAGCCAGGAAATAAGACTCTATTGAACAAATCTGCTGATTTAGAGATATCTGTCCCATTTCAAACCCAACAATAGAAAGGCATTTCTTTGCCTCTTGCCATATTTAGCTGTGTCGTTTCCATGAAAGAATTTCAATGTCATGTGGAATGAACTTGACCTAAATTTCTCTGAGCTAGTCTTCAGGCTAGGGGGATGAGCTTTCTCAGGACTAGAGTGATTGTAAAGACCTGAGCCTAATTGTAGACAACAATAGATGTTTTGATAAAACACCATACTGGGCAAGTGCCCCAAGCTCTACAGATTCCTGCTCTCAAAGTTTCATAATGATGTTTTGGTAGGAAAAGAGTAATGTTTTGAAAAATAGAGCTTTAACTGAATTTAATTAAAATGTTTCTATTGATACTTATTATGATATTTATTTTCTATCAAATGAGAACAATTGCTAAGTTTTTAATAAAATTGAATTGAAAACTATATTCTCTATCAACTTATGAGGAGTGATGCTTAAGAGAAACAGAAAGGTAAGATCAACTTTTGGTTATTTTGTGCAAAAATGATCACTTTAACAAGTTTTTCAAAAAATAGTTTATATAATTTAAATGATTATCTTATTATAAAATTTTTCTGGGATATTCTTCCCATTCAAATAATACACCTCCAAATGCAGATAAAGCACCAAGGGTATACATGTACAGGTGAAATGCCAGTTGATGATATAGTGAGAAGGTTGCCATCTGCAAGCCATTGTCATTATAGGAATGAGAAAAATATGTATCTTGATTTCCAGTAGTACAAGTTAAGCATCACTAATATAAAAACAGCAATCCAAAATGCTCCAAATTCAATATATTTTGATCAATGACATAATACCATACATGGAAAATTCCATACCGTGAAACATTATTTCATGCAAAAAATATTTAAAATATTTTATAAAATTACTTGCAGGCTATGAGTTAACAGAACAGAATATAAACTCCAGAAATCAATCCACACATCTACAACCAACTAATCTTTGACAAAAGAACTAAAATCAATCCCTGGAAAAAGGACAGTCTCTTCAACAAATGGTGCTGGGAAAATTGGATCTCTACATGCAGAAGTATGAAGCAAGACACCTGCCTTAAGGATCTAAATCTATGACTTGATACTATCAAATTATTAGGGTAGAATATTGGGGAAACTCTGAAACACACTGGCATAGTAAAAGACTTCTTGGAAAAGATGCCAGAAGCACAGGCAATCAAAGCCAAAAAAGACAAATGGGATGACATCAAGCTGAGAAGCTTCTGCGCTGCAAAAGAAACACTCAGCAAAGTTAGGAGGCAACCAACAAAATAGGAGAAAATAGTTACAAAATATGAAACTGATAAAGGATTTATTTATTTATTTTTATTTGAAAGGCAGAGTTACAGAGAAGCAGAAGCAGAGAGAGAGAGAGGTCTTCTATCTGCTGACTCACTCCCCAGATGGCTGCAATGGCCAGAGCTTCTAGAATTGTGAGGAAATAATTTTTTCTTGTTTAATCTATCTTATGCTACTTTGTTGTGTAAACCTTTCAAACTAAAGTAGTTATTAATGGAATAGAAAATTGGAGTCTGAAAAGCCTTCTGATATACACATACATGCACCAAAGAAAGGGAGTTATTGACCCCACAACTGCTACTTTCCTGTCACTGAAGTGGGTACATCACTGTCTGAACTCATTACATTTTTTAATCATCCCACTAAATCCTTTTTTTGGTTACATTCTCATTAAGCAGCATTCTGACTACAGTTTCAACCACACGATTGATATCAGTTACTAGTCCATCTGTCCAATACTTTTGTCACCTGACAACATCTTTTCATAATAAATCTGACCTTGCTGCCAGTTCCCTAGCCCTATACCCCTCACTGAACCAAGGCTAGCCAATCACCAGTCCCTTAGACATGGTGATGAGTCCAGCGTTGTCCTCATTACCCAAGTAGGCAGAGTACTTCAGGGGGATTTGAAGGAACAACGGAGAGAAAGAGAACTTACCTCCTCTCCAGGCTGTTCTCTAATGGATCTCATAAACCTAGAGCTACACAACACCACTGGGCTATCTCATGACTAAAATCTGCAAGAGAGTGAAGTTCAGCTGGACAAAAGGAGGAGAGAGATGATAGGGCAAAACTTGTGACACCCAGCTATATCTGAAGTAAATTCCAACATCACAGACTTTTCAGTTCTAAAAGCCAACAAATTCCATTTTCTGCTAAAGCTAGGTTGAATTTCTATCCCTTAGTTATGGTTAGTCATTGCCAAGCTCTGTTCTTCCATCATTGTGAATCTTCCTTAGAAATGATTGTTTCTTCGGAAGGAAACCTTTCTCTCTGTCTCTCTCTCTCACTGTCTAACTCTGCCTGTCAAAAAAAAATATTAAAAAGAAATGATCTGGCCAGTGCCACGGCTCCTTAGGCTAATCCTCCGCCTTGCGGCGCCGGCACACAGGGTTCTAGTCCCAGTCGGGGCGCCGGATTCTGTCCCGGTTGCCCCTCTTCCAGGCCAGCTCTCTGCTGTGGCCAGGGAGTGCAGTGGAGGATGGCCCAAGTGCTTGGGCCCTGCACCCCATGGGAGACCAGGAGAAGTACCTGGCTCCTGCCATCAGATCAGCACGGTGCGCCGGCCGCAGTGCGCCAGCCGCAGCGGCCATTGGAGGGTGAACCAACAGCAAAGGAAGACCTTTCTCTCTGTCTCTCTCTCTCACTGTCCACTCTGCCTGTCAAAAAAAAGAAGAAGAAATGATCATTTCTTGGGAATTTGAGGCAATAGCAGAAGGAAAAGTTTTGTTCAATCCATAGCATGTGTGGAACTTTAGAGCCACCCCTGATGCTCTAAACAAGTTTGTTGTGGTTTTTTTTTCCTTAAGATGGATCAAATTTGAGTATTTAATTAAAGCAAGTATCTGTCTTTGAACAGATGTACCACTATTAACTAGAAAGCAAAAATAATTGTTTGAAAAGTCTGTAATGCTCCTTGTAGCACTGCTTAACATAAATAGTTGAAAATAACCAAATAATCAGAACAGGGGCTGGGAAAAGTGAAAAGTTATTTGACTTGTATGGACAGCAATTTGCAGTAATTGTCAAAACTACATGTGTGATGTATTAGTTTTCTAGGGATGTCATAACAAAACACCACAGACTGGGTGACGTAAACAACAGAGTTGATTTTCTTACAGTTCTGGAAGCTGGAAGTTCAAGATCAAGATGTCAGCAGGTTGGATTTTGGTGAGACCACTCTCCCTGGCTTGCAGCCAGCTGGCCACCTTCTCACTGTGTACTCATGTGGTCTTTTCTCTATGCACCTGCTCTCCTTCTGATTCTTCCTCTTCTTATAAGGACACCACTTCTATTAGTAGAAGGCCTTCACTGACGACCTTATTTAAACTTAATCACCTCTTCAAAGACTCTCTCTCAAAATGCAGTCACAGTGGAGGTTTAAGGCTTCAACATATGGACTTTGGGAAGACCGAATTCAGTCCATGCATTCACCATTGGATTTAGAAAATCTACATCTGCTAATTTATCCCAAGTATATTCAAATAGATTTTAATACAAATTACAATTGTACAAGATTATTCACTGAAGCCCCTTTTATATATTTATAATGACAAAATATAGAGAACAATAAAAGTCATCATTAGATAAATAAATTATAATTCATCTTTTCGATGGAATATAATGCAACCCTAAAGAAGAATAAGACAGGGTGGACTTTTGGGCTAGTGATTAAGACACTGGTTAGGATGCCCACAAACCAAATTGGAGTACCAGGGTTTGACTCTGGGCTTTGGATCCTGAATCCTGCTTCCCACAAAGCAGACACTCAGAGGTGGTGATGGGTGAGAGGATTAGATTTCTGCCACCCATGTGAAGAGATCTGGATTGAGTTCCTGGCTGCTGGCTTTGCCCTCTCTGGTTGTTGCAAGTATTTGGTGGAAAAGCAAGAAGTTGAGAGTTCTCTCTTGCCCTCTTGCTTGCTCTCTCTCTCAATCCCCACCTCTCAAATTTTTTAAATACTAAATTTAAAAAAGAAAAAGGAAATTACTTATATGGAACAGTCTTCAAGAGTTTTTGTTAGTAAGCAAAAAGTAGGTAAAGAATACCATCTATGAAAACAGAGGGAGAATACATAAATACATATTTTGCTTGTATGTGCATCAAATATCCTTGGAAAGATACCTAAGAATCTAGTATCACTGGTTACATTCAGAAAAGGGAACTGGACTGGGGAGAAACTCTTTTTATTTAAGATTATTTTAAGGGCAGAGTTACAGAGAGGCAGTGTCAGAAATAGAGAGAGAGAGAGAGAAAGAGAGAGAGAGAGAGAAAGAGGTCTTCCATTCGCTGGTTCCCTCCCCAGATGGCTGCAATGGACAGAGCAGGGCTGATCCAAAGTCAGGAGCCAGTTGCTTCTTTCAGGTCTCCCATGCAGGTGTAAGGGCCCAAGGACTTGGACCATCTTCCACTGATTTCCCAGGCCGTAGCAGAGAGCTGGACTGAAAGTGGAGCAGTCAGGACTCAAACCAGTGACTATATGGGATGCCAGCACTGCAGGCAGCAGCTTTACCCACTATGCCACAGTGCCGGCCCCATGGGGGGAAACTCCTAGAATCCACTGGGATCTTTTGAATTTTGGAAGGTTCCAGAGCAGAATTATTTCCTTACTTTCTTCAGCCTCTAGAATTATACGTCTTGCATTCCATCAGAATGACCACATCACTCCAATCTGTGTCTCAATGGTCACACTACCTTCCTCTTGTCAGTCTGTGTTAATAATTCTCCTCCCTATGATTTAAGAAGCTCTTTTTTCAGTTCCACTTTTATCTGAAATGTAGGCATAGGGACAGATCTTCTATCCTCTGAGTCACTATCTAAATGCCCACAACACAAGAGATGGGCCAGGCCCAAACCAGAAGCCAAGAACTCACTCAGGTATCTCACATATGTGGCTGGAATTCAAGTATTTGAACTATTATGGCTGTCTTCCAGGGTGTGCATTAGCAGGAAGTTAGATCATAAGAGGAGGTGGTACTCTAACCCAGGCACTCTAATAAAGGATGTGAGTATCCCATGCAATGTCTCAGCCGCTGCACTAAACGTCCACCCTCTCTCCATACACATGATTGTGCTCAAGGTTGAACTAGGTTATTCAGGATAATCTCCTATCACAAAATCCTTACCTTAATCACATCTTCAGAATCTCTGCCACAGAAATAATATTTACAGTTTCCAATGATTAGGATCTAATCTCTGGGGAATGTTGTTCGGCTTACTGTATTTACCCTAAGAGGCTGCCCGAAGGAAGTTTACTGATCCATCAATTGTGGCCAGTGGCTCATATGGATGTAGGAATGTTAACAGGAAATTAAGTATCAGGTATATGACAATCCTCTGTGTTGTTTTCACAATTCCGCTAAATATTTGAAGCTATTCCTCTTAGAAGTCTATTAAGTTGGAAAACACTAAATATGCAGCAACTATAAAATCCAAGGATTGTACTCCTGAGCATTTATCCAAAGAAATAAAAACTGTGTCCACACAAACCTATACACGAGTGTTTATAACACCCTCAGATAGTCTATTGAAACTCATGGTCCAGAAAATAAATCCAAAATAGAATGTGTTGATTTGTCCTAGTCTGCACTTTCTGAATTTAGTGTAGCCCATAAATAAATAAGTTTGGAACAAGAAGTAGGCCATCTCATTCCCACAAGTGATAACCATTCCTGAGGGTTGAGAAGAAGGTAGGAATAAAAGAGAAAGGAAAGAAGAGAGGCCAAACAAGAGAGAGATGCTGCTGAGTATCCCCCCAGAAGAGACCCTGTTCCCCAGCCCTACTGTTGGGTTTGAATGGATTCCTCAGTTTCATGTGCTAGAAGCTTAATCTTCAGTGTAACAGTGCTGAAAGGTAGGGCTTTCTGCCATCAAGAATGAATTACTCATGTTCTCCCAGTAGTGAGTTTGCTGTCAGAAATGTACCAAGGTAGAATGGTGGTGGAAGGGCCAGTGCCGCGGCTCACTTGGCTAATCCTCCGCCTGCGGCACCAGCACCCCAGGTTCTAGTCCCTATTGGTGAGCCAGATTCTGTCCCGGTTGCTCCTCTTCCAGTCCAGCTCTCTGCTGTGGCCTGGAAAGGCAGTGGAGGATGGCCCAAGTGCCTGAGCCCTGCATTCACATGGGAGACCAGGAGGAAGCACCTGGCTCCTGGCTTCAGATCAGCGCAGCACACCGGCGGTAGCAGCCGTTTGGGGGGTGAACCAACAGAGGGAAGATCTGTCTCTCTCTCTCTGTCTAAATCTACCTATTAAAAAAAAGAAAGGTGGTAGAGGATGGAGATTTAGGAGTGACTGGATTAACCAAAAACAGAAAAGAAGACTAAGCCCTGAGCAGGCTAATTGTTCCACCTTTAAGTTGAATGGAGTTCCAAACAGAGGCAGCTGGTTGCTGAAAATAAGGAAATTATTTAATTATCCGAGTGAGATTTGTAGCTCTTTCATATGTGAGTTGTATATAGAGACAAAATAATTTTTTCCAATATTGGAAGTGTATAACACATATAACAATTCTTGTCTGATTGATTAAAAGGAAAAAATTGACAAAGTGATTTAAAGCACCAAGTTCCACAGCCACTGACAGCAAGCTCCACTGCTGTGGGGATGCCATCCCCTGTTTCCTGGGCCTCTCAGGGCCATGGAGCTCACAGTCCCAGTTCTTCTTGCACTGCTCTTCTTTTGCCTTCTGGGGACCATCCAAAGCCTGGCTGGATGAGAAAACCTTCTCTGCAGGTCGTGCACTGTCTAAGGCCACTGAGACTCGAGGGCAGCCTCTCCTTGGGCATCTCATCGTCACAGATGCCACTTGTCAACTATCCCAATTATCCCAACTACCTCAACTCAGCATCTCAGTGAAGGGATTTTTTTTTTCCAAAGGAGGCTACTGTTTCTTCCTGTACAGAAACAAAAAGGAGGGAGTGGTGGTGACATCGAATTCTGCCAGCATCTCCTTAGTTTCACTCTGTGTGCCGCCTTCACAATTTTTCCCTTGCCCAAGCACCACCTGTGGTATGAGTATTGTATAATTGTCTGTAAAGGGATTCACCTTAAATTATTTAAAGGAGGACTCACATATGATATCACATGCTTTTAGCGGAAATGCAGCATGGTAGGGAGAATGCTCTCTCTGTTAGGAAAGTGGAGAGGACTACATAAACAAAAGTACCAGAAAGCCTACCAACAGGATTCTTTCTTCATCCCAGATGGAAAGGATTAGAAATGCAATGCAGGGGTGTAGCGGGTCAAGCTGCCACTTGTGACACCTGCATCCCATATCGCAGTGTTGGCTGGAGCCCCAGCTACTCTGCTTCTGATGCAGCCCCCTGCTAATGCCCCCTGGAAAGGCAGTGGAAGATGGCCCAAGTGCTCAAGTCCCTGCCACCCCTGTGGGAGACCAGGCTGGAGTCCCTGGCTCCTATCTTCAGCCTGACCCAGACCTGGCTGTTGTAGGAGAGTGAACCAGTGGTTGAAAGAGCTCTTTCTGTGTGTGTGTGTGTGTGTGTATCACTGTGTTTTTAAACCAAATAAATCGTTTTTAAAAAGTCAATGCAATCCAGTGTTAATACTTGCCCAATTTTAGTGGGTATGAGCCTGTAATTTTCTTCTATCCTTTCTAAAATCACTTCATTGGGGCAGACATTTGGCACAAAAGTTAAGATGCCACTTCAGATGCCCATATCCCAAATCAGAGTGCCTGGTTCAAGTCCTGGCTACTCCACTCCTGATCCAGCTTCCTGTACACCCCGAAGGGCAGAAGACGATGGCTCAATTACCTGACTCCCGCTACCCATGTGGGACATTCAGATGAGTTCCAGGCTCCTGGTTTCAGCATAGCTCAGTCTCGGCTATTGCAAGCATTCGGAGAGTAATCCAGAAGATGGAAGATCTGTCCATCTGGCTCTCTGCCTTTCAAAAACATGAAAATAAATCAACAAAATTGAAAGTCATTTCATGTGCCTCATAGGACTTCGTGAAGCATCAAATATGATATTTCAGAATTCTCTCAATGTGACTTGTATGTATTATGCATCATTTCACATCCGTAATTGCTCAGCTAACAGTTCAGGAATATGCCCAGTGGGTGGCAGGACTGAACCCAAAGCTGCAGATGCAAGGCCTTTCTTAATATAACGTCCAATGTTTACAGCTCTGCACCTGCCGCTTCCAGCTCTGCTGCCCGTTCGAGCCACTCTTCCTCCTCACCTGCTATTTGTCTACATCTGCCTCTAGGTCCCAGAGGAAAACAACAGACCAGACGATCATGTCACATGGAAACCAGAACCGGGGATGTCTAAAAATATTTGTTGGGAGACAGCTCTAGCCACCTCTTCTCTCATGCCTCACAGACTCTATCTAAACCTAGAAACCAAAAAGTGTCAACATCACTGAGCTCTCTGGATCCAGTGTGAGGATTTGTACAAATCAACCAACCATCCAACACTTTCAAACTTAAGCACTGTGCTAGACAAAGGTTACAGAACATCACAGCCTGCCGCTTGCAAGCTACAGGTTAATTGAGTAGATGACATTGAAGCCACTGTTTACAGTGAACAGGACAAGATAGGACACAACTGCTAAATGCCATGATGAAATCCATAAGGAATGGAATATTACAGTGATCAGTAGTAAACCAAATGGCCCCTTCTCTCCCAATGTCCCAGTTAGGTGCCTATAAAAACATCCCCAAAGAGAACATTTTAGCAGCACCAGATATTAAAGATAAAAACTGGACATATGCCAAGATCACCAAAAGGTGTCTCTCTCAATTAGCAGAATGATGTGTAGTCAGGGTCTATATTAGCCAATGAGGACTAAATGCCCTGACAACAGACATTTCTTTTTGACACTTTTGGAGGATAGAAATTGAAGATCAATGAGTGGGCAGATCTTGTTTCTCCTAAGGCCTCTCTTCATGGCCTGTAGGTGACCATATTCTCACTGTGTCCTCCCAGAGTCTTTCCTTGGTATGTGCATTGCTGGACTCTCTGTCTCTCTCTGTCTCTGTCTCTCTCTCTCTCTCCCTTATCCTCTATCTCTTTCTATACAGATATAGACAAATAGATAGATAGATAGATAGACAGACAGACAGACAGACATATATATCCTCATGAGAATATTAATCATAGTGGATTAGGACCTCACACTTAGATCTCCTTTCAGCTTGATGATTTCTTAAAGGCTCTCTCTACAAATAGTCACACTATTTGTTAGGGCTTCAACCTACAAAGCAGGTTTGAGAAATGCACATTTTAGTCCACAACATGGCCCAAATCCACTCCTCAATTTCTGCAGAGAAAACAGTCTTGAAGGAAAGGGATGAGAAGGGACAGGAGAGAAAAAAGAGAAATGGAGGATTAAATTCGGACCCTTCCTGAGCTAAGGACAGCCTCACCAACAACTTCAAACTCTGAGATGGGAAGGGAGTGCTCTTTGAACAGGGTTGCTCAAAGCCAACAGGGCTTTGGAGCAAGAAACTGACTGGAAAACCTGCCTCTGAGTAAGTTCTCACAAATATTTGGGAAGTAGAATCCAAAGGCAAAAATAAAAATCTAATTCAGCCAGGCAGCACTGCACTAACGAGAAAATCAGCCAGAGGGGGGAAAAGGTTAAAGGGTCCATGAAAAAAAACTCCCCCTAAAACTCCATTTCGGGGGCTGGTGCTGTGACTTACCGGTAAATCCGCCACCTACAGTGCTGGCATCCCCTATGGGCTCCAGTTCGATTCCCAGCTGCTCCACTTCCGATCCCGTTTTCTGCTTTGGCCTGGGAAAGCAGAGGAAGATGGCCCAAGTGCTTGGGCTCCTGCACCCACGTGGGAGACCCAGAAGAAGCTTATGCCTCCTGGTTTGGATCAGCCCAGCTCTGACCATTGTAGCCATTTAGGGAGTGAACCAGTGGATGGAAGATTCTCTCTCTCTCTCGCTCTCGTTCTCTCTGCCACTGCCTCTCTGTAACTCTGCTTTTCAAATAAATAAATAAATAAATAAATAAATATTTTTTAAAAACCCTCCATTCTGCCTCTTTGCAACTACTTCTGTAGAATCATGTAAGGTTTATGCTGAGTTTAATGAACATATATTTCTTGACGATCTTAAAAAAAATTTTACAAAACCAAGTAGATCCTGCAAAACACACAATAAGCCAGTAAAGCGTCCCTGTTTGCTTTCTTATTCTTCTAATTCTAATCTTACTTGATCCCACTGAATCACATGAGACAATGGCAATGTAAGACTCTTCGCAATTGCATTGAAGAGTTTTACATTTAGAAAGAAAGCCTGGCCCGCACCACAGCTCACTAGGCTAATCCTCCACCTGTGGCGCCAGCACCCCAGGTTCTAGTCCCTGTTGGAGAGCCGGATTCTGTCCCAGTTGCTCCTCTTCCAGTCCAGCTCTCTGCTGTGGCCCAGGAGGGCAGTGGAGGATGGCCCAAGTGCTTGGGCCCTGCATTCACATGGGAGACCAGGAGGAAGCACCTGGCTCCTGACTTCAGATAGGCTGCAGCACACCAGTCATAGCGGCCATTTGGGGGGTGAACCAACAGAAAAAGGAAGACCTTTCTCTCTGTCTCTCTCTCTCTCACTGTCCACTCAAGCTGGAACTGCAACTTACCCACCGGAAGGCAGGAACTGCACTGGCCCTGGAAAGGACCTACAGGTTACTGGATGAAAGAGGGATCTCTTTAACATCAGTTCTACATAAACTTCTCTTTAAGGATGAGTACTAGAACAAAATCAAAATAATTTTTTTTTGACAGGCAGAGTTAGAGAGAGAGGGAGAGAGAGACAGAGACAGATGGAAAGGTCTTCCTTCCATTGGTTCACCCCCTAAATGGCCGCTTCCAGGAGTCAGGTGCTTCCTCCCGGTCTCCCATGCAGGTGCAGGGCCCAAGCACTTGGGCCATCCTCCACTGCCTTCCTGGGCCACAGCAGAGAGCTGGACTAGAAGAGGAACAACCGGGACAGAATCCAGCGCCCCAACTGGGACTAGAACCCGGGGTGCCGGCACAGCAGGCAGAGGATTAGCCTAGTGAGCCGCAGCGCCGGCCCAAAATCGTTTCTATGAAGAAATTCTGGGGCCAGTGCTAAGGCATAGCAGGTAAAGCTGCCTCCTGCAGTGCCAGCATCCTATATGGGCATCAGTTCAAGTCCCGGCTGCTCCGCTTCCTACCCAGTCTCTGCCTTGGTCTGAGAAAGCAGTAGAAGATGGCCCAAGTCCTTGGGCCCCTGCATCCATGTGGGAGACCCAGAAGAAGATCCTGGCTCCGGGCTTCAGATTGGCGCAGCTCCAGCCATTGCAGCCATCTGAGGAGTGGACCAGTGGATGGAAGACCTCTCTCTCTATGCCACCTTCTCTCTCTGTGAAACGCTGACTTTCAAGTAAATAAATAAATCTTAAAAAAAAAAAAAAGAAAAATTCTATAGCATAAGGAAAAGCTTTTTAGTGATCAAATAATTCAATTGAAAAAGCTTTTTCTGAAAAAAAAAGAAAAATTTTTTTATTCCCATAAAATATTGCCTCCAGTGAATGAAAAGGCACTTTGAAGGAACACTAGCCTGAATAAGTAGAAAGTACAATAAAATGAACACTCAGACAGAGGAGGTAAAACAAATTCATTGGATGTCCTATAAGACAAATGTATAACTTAGTGATGTGGAAGACAAACTGGAGAAAGTTTAGTATTGCATAGAATATGAAGAAAGAGATGAAAATAATGGGTTAAAAGGTGGATACTATAGGACAAATGAAAAGACAAAAAGAAACCCAAGGAGTGGGAGTATTCCCAAAGATGATCAAATCAGACCAAATCAAAGGAGATAAAAGCATCAATGAGGATATATTTAAGTCAATTTTTCAGAGCTAAAGCAAAGCTTTAGTTTTCGGAGGGCACATCATCCTATTCTGGTAACAGCAACAGAGACTCCTTCCCAGGCATAGGCCATTCAAATTTTAAAGAGTAACAGAATCCTGGGGCTGGTGCTGTGGCATAGCAGATAAGGCTGCCGCCTGAGGTGCTGGCATCCCATATGCATACCAGTTCCAGTCCCAGCTGCTCCACTCCTGATCCTGCTCTCTGCTATGGCTATGGAAAGCAATAAAGAATGGCCCAAGTCCTTGGGCCCCTGTACCACATGAGAAACCAAGAGGAGCTCCTGGCTCCTGACTCCTGGGTTCAGGTCAGCGCAGCTCTGGCCATTGCGGCCACCTGGGGAGTGAGCCAGCAGATGGAAGACCTCTCTCTCTCTCTGCCTCTGTAACTGTGATTTTCAAATAAATAAATAAATCTTTAAAAAAAAAAGTAACAGAGAATCTTGAAAATGCCTATTTGCAGGGCCGGCGCCATGGTGCAGTAAGTTAATCCTCAGCCTGCAGTGCCGGCATCCCATATAGGCGTCGGTTCTAGTCCCAGCTGCTCCTCTTCCAATCCAGCTCTCTGCCATGGCCTGGGAAACAGTAGAAGATGGCCCATTTGAGCCCCTGCACCCGCGTGTGAGGCCACTGTAACCATCTGAGGAGTGAACCAATGGAAGGAAGACCTTTCTCTGTCTCTTCATCTCACTGTCTGTTACTCTACCTCTCAAATAAATAAATAAAATCTTAAAAAAAAAAGAAAATGCCTATTTGCAGAAAAATCTACCTCTGAAAAACAGAATTTAAGAAGCATAATCGATATGACTAATACATAATGATCCCCATTATTCTACTTGATGTTTTCTCTGACTTTTAGTTTTTAAGCTTTATTGAGGTTTGTTACACAAATTATTATTCGTATTTAACACATACACGTTGATGGATTTGGGCATATATTTACAGCTGTGTTACCATCATCAAGGTCAAGATATTAAACATATCCATCACCTCCAAAGATTTCCTTATGTTCTTTTGGGTGTGTTATTCTTGTTTTACTCTGTGTGTGTGTGTGTGTGTGTGTTAAGGACACAACATGAAACTTATATTCTAAATACATTTTCAAGTACACAATACCTTATTATTAACTACAGGCATGAGGCTGTAGAGCAAATCTCTAGAACTTACTGATTTTGCATCACTGAGCTAACTGGGGATAAAGAGAGTTCTTTGCTAGGGTTAGGACAACTATTGCCAGACCTACATTTGTTTTTGTTTTGATTTTACATTTATTTGTTTTCTTATTTTTATATAAAATAGATGTATTTACTTTGTGTATATAATATAAATATAGGTAAATGTTTATTCACTTTATATATTATATCATTTTATCTATCTACACATTTTTCTTGATGTTTTTGTTTTAAAAGAAATTTGAAATATATTACAAACATAATATGCCTAAAAACATTTATGTACAGTATGATGGATGTTTTTAAAGTGAATACTCATAGAACTATGATTCAAGTCAGGAAATAGTATTTTTTCAGCATGTTAGATACCTATATGTCCCTTCTCACTCACATACAACAGCAAACACTTCCTGTTTTTATTTTATGCTTTTAATATCTAAGAATACATCCCTAAGTGCAAGTTACATTTTGTGTAGGTAAAACAATAGAAATGCTTTTTTCTAACTTATTTCTATCAATATGTGGTTGGAGATTCAGCAATTTGTTGTGTCTGGCTCTATTTCACTCAGTTTCATAATTATAATCAAAGACTTTAATACTCTTCTCTGAACAGTTGATACAATGCCTAGACAGAAATTTGGCAAGGATATAGAACTCAATGACACCATCAGCCACTAGGATCAGGTCAACATTTATGGAGTATTCCACCTATAGAACATATAACAAGATAAACTGTATCCTAGGCCACTTCAAAAAACTTCACAAATTTAAAATAATCAAAACTTGATAGAGTGTGTTCTCTGACCAAAATGGAATTAATTCAACTAGAAATCAGTAAAAATAGTTACCAAAAGTTCTTCAAATACCTAAAAAGTAAACAACATAATCCTAAGTAACCCATGGATCAAAAGGGAAAACTCAAAGAAAAATAAGAAATACATTGGCTGAGGAAGGTATTTAGCCTAGGAGTTAAGACGCCTTCACCCATAACAGAATGCCTGGGTTCAACAATCAGCTCAGGCTCCTAACTCCAGCTTCCTGCTGAACGCAGACCATGAAAAGCAGCAGTGATGGTTCAAGTCATTGAGTTCTGAGATCCACATGTCAGGCCTGGATTAAATTCCCAGCTCCTGGCTATGATTTAGCCCAGTTCTGGACTTTGTGGACATCTGAAAATTGAACCAGGGGGTGAGAAGTGTCTGTCTGTCTTTCTCTCCCCCCTACTCCATGCGTACATGAGTGTGTGTGTGTGTGTGTGTGTGTGTGTGTAAGTCTGTTTCTCTGCCTTTCAAATAAATAAGTGAAAAAATACATTGAACTTGGTTCCAGCATTGTGGTACAGAGCATTAAAATACTGTCTGCATTGCCAGCATGCCATATGAGTGCCAGTTCAAGTCCTGGCAGCTCCATTTCTGATCCAGTTCCATGCTAATGCACCTGGAAAAGCAGTAGAAGATGGCCCAAGTACCTTGATGGAGTTCCAGGCTCCTAGCTTTGGCCTGGACCAGCACTGTCTGTTGTGGCCATTTGGGGAATGAACCAATGGATGGAAGATTTTCTCTCTCTCTCTCTCTCTCTCTCTCTCTCTCTCTCTCTCTCTCCATCTCTCTCTCTCTCTCAAATAAATCAATCTTTAAAAAATATATTGATGAAAATGAGTATATAACTTTTGAAAATTTGTGAGACACATCTAAAACAATGATGACAGGATAATTCGTAGCACTAAATACAAATATTGGAAAGGAGGAAAAAAATCACAAATCAAAATTTAAACCTTACCTTGCAAACATACAACAGAACAAAACAAATCAAAAATGAGCAGAAGGAAGGATGAAGAGAAATCAATGAAATTGGAAGGGTATCAGTAAAACAATGACTCATCTTTGAAAAATGGCAGTAACACTGATGTATTTTGTAAGATGAACAAAGAAAAAAAGAGACACAAATTACCAACAGCAGCCATGGAACAGGGATAGCAATACAAACTCTTCAGATTTCAAAAGGAAAATAAGAGAAAGTCTGTAAACAACCCAACACAGATAAATGTGACAACTTAGATGAAATGTACCAATTTAACTCAATGGGAAATAAAATGTATTGTTCTATAGCTATCAAGATTTGTCATTTTTTTAAACTATGAGAAAAGTAAATCCAGGTTTACATGAGAATTCAGCTGAATATTTAATGAATAATTGACATCAACTCAATACAAATATTTCCAGAAAGTAGAAGATGAGATATATTTCTCAATTTATTCTACCTAGTCAATAATAACCTTATACCACTACAAGGTAAACTACAAACCAATAGCTTTCTTTAATATAGACAGAAAAATCCTAAACAAAATATTCACAAATAGGGTTGAGGAGTACATACAAAGAATTTTACTGTATGTCCAGATTTATTCCAAGGATGCAAGGCTAATTTAATATTCAAAACCTAGTTAATGTAACCACCATATTATTAACAACTCAAACAAGAAAAATTACTATGTCACTGCTCTCATGTAGCAAAGTACTGGAAGATCTATCTTAAAGATCTATTGTAAAATAACAATAACATAGTGGCCAGTGCCGTGGGGCAGTAGGTTAATCTTCCGCCTGCGGCACCAGCATTCCATATGGGTGCCAATTCTAGTCCCGGTTGTTCCTCTTCCAAAATAGTTCTCTGCTATGGCCTGGGAAAGCAGTAGAAGATGGCCCAAGTGTTTGGGCCCCCGCACCCACATGGGAGACCTGGAAGAAGCTCCTGACTCCTGGCTTCAGATTGGCGCAGCTCCAGCCATTGCAGCCATATGGGGAGTGAACCAACGGAAGGAAGACCTCTCTCTCTGTCTCTCCCTCTCACTGTCTGTAACTCTACCTCTCAAATAAAAATAAATAAATCTTTAAAAAATAAAATAAAGTGCATGCAAATCTCAAAAAGAGAAACAAAGCTATCCTATTTGCAAATGACATGGTTTTCTATGTGGAGAACCTCATAGAACCCAGCAAAAAAGCACTATAATTTAATCAGTG
The DNA here is from genome assembly GCF_964237555.1 of Oryctolagus cuniculus. NCBI lineage: Eukaryota > Metazoa > Chordata > Mammalia > Lagomorpha > Leporidae > Oryctolagus > Oryctolagus cuniculus. The sequence goes on from NC_091432.1 coordinate 29,510,439, forward strand.
AGTTCAGCAAAGTACTAGGATGCAGGATAACCATTAAAAATAGCAACTGTATTCCAATATCCTCCAATTTATATTTGCGTATTAGAATTTTAAAATTATTTGTATAAAACATTTTAAATTACTTTTAAAGAAAGAATTACTTAGATGTAAATCTAGCAGAATATGTACAGAAATTTCATACTAACAACTACAAAATGGTCATGTCAGAAGTCATTTATAAAATAAATTGAAAGATATTGTGCTCATTGATTGAAAGACGTGCTATAGTAGAGGTATCACTTCTCCTCAAACCAAGACACATGTCTTATATAATTCCTATCAAAACACCAGCAAGAGAAAAGAAGGGAGAGGGGAGAGAAAGAAAATACAAATGGCAAATAAGTACAAGAAAAGTTGCTACACCTCAATAACTTCACAGAAATGCAAATTAAAGCTACATTGAGATAAACTCCAAATGTATCAAAGTGGCTAAAAATAAACCTGAACCACTGATACATTGTAGGAATGTATTAAGGTATATACAAGTTAATATGCAAATACTATATGACTTAACAATTGCAATCCTGGATCTGTCTCTGAAAAATGCAAACTAATATTTACAAATAAATCTATCACAGGAAAATGTATGGCCAACCCAATCCAAAAGTTTACATATTATATATATTTTAAAGATTTTTATTTATCTATTTGAGAGGTAGAGTTACAGAGAGAGGGAGAGACAGAGAGAAAGGTCTTCCATCCTCTGGTTCACTCCCCAGATAGCCAAAATGGCCAGAACTAAGCCAATCCAAAGCCAGGAGCCAGGAGCTTCTTCCAGGTCTCCCACGTGGGTGCAGGGGCTTAAGTACTTAGGCCATCTTCCACTGCTTTCTCAGACCATAGCAGAGAGCTGGATTGGAAGTGGAGCAGCAGGGACTTGAACCTTCAGCCATATGGGATCCCAGCACCGTAAGCAGAGGCATAACCCACTATGCCACAGCACCAGCCCTACATACCATATTAGTCCATTCATGTTACATTGTTGAAATGACAAAAATTATAAAAATGGAGAACAGATCAGTGGTTTCTGGGGCTTAAGGAGGGGCAGAGGCAGGAAGGAATTGGGTATGGCCACAACAGGGCAACAGGTGGGATCCTTGTGGTGATGGAGCAGCAAACTGTGTAAAAGGCAAATAGTGGAAACTGCATAAAAGGGAAATGGATTTCTACTCTTATATCTTACAATTGCATGTGAATCTACAATTATCTCAAAATTGAAAGTTTAATTTAAAAAGATTACACAGGGGCCAGTGCTGTGGCACAGCAGGTTAAAGCCCTGGACTGAAGCACCGACATCCCATATGGGCACCAGTTCTAGTCCCGGATGCTCCTTTTCCCATCCAGCTCTCTGCTATGGCCTGGGATAGCAGTAAAAGATGGCCCAAGTCCTTGGGCCCCTGTACCCACATGGGAGACCCGGAAGAAGCTCCTGGCTTTGGATCAGCGCGGCTCCAGCTGTTGTGGTCATCTGAGGAGTGAACAGCAGATGGAAGACCTCTCTGTCTCTACCTCTCGCTGTAACTCTGTCTTTCAAATAAATAAAATAAATCTTTGAAAAAATTAAAAAAATAAAAAGATTATACAACGAAAAGCAAATACAATTATGTGCTTGGACTGGAACCCAGATGGAAACCCCAAACCAGCAGCTCTAGGAATATTTAGTATATAACTGGAAAAATTCAAATATGTATTTAGATTGGATAGCACTTATCATATAATTTGAATTTCCTAGTGTTGTAATAATATCATCGTTATAAAGGAGATAGTTCTTGTTCTTAGTATTAATGAAATACGTAAGGATAACCTGTAATAATGTTACTCTCGATTTGCAACTTAGTCTCAAATCATTGAGAACTGCAAAACTGGGAAGGAGGAGGAAAAAGATATGGAAGGGAGAGGGTTAAGCAAATGGGAAGGTGTTCTTAAGAGTCTTGATAAGGAGGCCGGCAACGCGGCTCAGTAGGCTAACCCTCTGCCTTGCAGCGCCGGCACACAGGGTTCTAGTCCCAGTCGGGGCACCGGATTCTGTCCCGGGTGCCCCTCTTCCAGGCCAGCTCTCTGCTGTGGCCCGGGAGTGCAGTGGAGGATGGCCCAAGTGCTTGGGCCCTGCACCCACATGGGAGACCAGGAGAAGCACCTGGCTCCTGGCTTCGGGTCAGCGCGGTGCACCGGCCACAGCGCCACCAGCCACAGCGGCCATTGGAGGGTGAACCAACAGCAAAAGGAAGACCTTTCTCTCTGTCTCTCTCTCTCTCACTGTCCACTCTGCCTGTCAAAACACACACACACACACATAAAAGAGTCATGATAAGGAAATCAGCCTCCAGACCGGTAGTTGTGAATTCTGTCTCATATATTTTGAAAATTTTTTTTTTTATTTCTTTGAAAGGCAGATGCGGGGGGGGGGGGTGGTCTTCCATCTGTTGGTTCACTCCCCAAATGGCCAAAATGGCCAGAGTTGAGCCAATCCAAAGCCAGGAGCCAGGAGTCAGGAGCTTCTTCTGGATCTCCCATGCAGTTGCAGGAGCCCAAGGACTTAGAGCTTGATCAGAGGTAGAGCAGCCTGAGCTCAAACCGGCACCCATACGGGACGCCAGCACTGCAGGTGGTATTTTTACCCACTACGCCACAGCACCAGCCCCTCTGTCTCATATTTTGGGAGTTAAAATCTCAGCTGTTGGGACTGGAGATGCAGTGCACTGAGTTAAGCCACCACCTGCGATGCTGCTATCCCACATGGGCACCAATTCTAGTCCTGAGTACTCTACTTCTGATCCACCCAGGTGGAAATCCTTGCTCTGGCCCAGCTCAGGTTCCATATTAACCAATATATAGAAGATTAATTTCTCTTTCATTCTCATTCTCTCTCTCTCTGTAACTATGCCTTGCAAATAAACAAAATAATGAATCTTTTTCTAAAAAAAAAAAACTAACAAAGGGATATTTAATGGCTTACTGATCTGAACAAACAGAATGGCTCTTTTTCTACATCAGTATTTCACTGTCTGATGCACTTTGTGAATAACCCTTTTGCATATCTGATACATTTTCCTGAATAGATACTACAACCTTTTTTAAGGGCAAGCTATGGGTATCTTCAAATAGCCCCTTTTCAAGTATGTCAAGAGTGACTCCAAAGTCTGCTTGCTCCCCACCTGCCCCCCACCGCCGCTGCCGCCCCGCAGGCTAAATGTGTTGGGATCTCATCTTCCCCATTAGAATGTCTACAAAAATACAAGACAATTCTTAGAACTGGCTTCAAATTGTACTCATGTCAAAAGAAATCTGATGATGTTAATGGATTCAAGGACTGTGGTATAGTTGGCCCTAAGCACTGGAGAGTGTTTCCCTCCTTCTCCAGTGTAGTTCTTGTATGAACAGCAAGGACGTGTTTTTAAATTTTAAATTGGTGATTGTTTCTTCTTTTTTTCATCACAGAGGTTACTTCTGGAATGTAGAGCTGGATTTTGAAATTGTAAGGTGGAAATTTTTGTTTTTTAACTTTCTGTATTATGAGCAGTTTATCTAATATATGAGTTTTCATTTCTTTCTAAAGTTATTGATGTGTGTGTGTTCATTTGGTTTTTAAGGCAATACTCAATCTTAAAATCCTAGAGAGAATAAGATGCACACAAAGAGCTGGATGAAGCACAAATTGATACACTATTTCTGGGAAGTCATTGGTGACAAGAGTCATAAATATTCATAGCCTTTGAGCTACCAATTTCCCTTGAAGGAATCCATCTTAAAGACATAATTTAAAATGTGGACAAAGATTCATGTACGAAAGTCCATTGGCACATTATGAAAGCAAATATAATAGAACTATCTTTATGTTTGGCCTAGAGGAAAAGCTAAATTATTATAAGTACAGCAATATAGATAGGAATTGTGTATTCTTTAATATTATTCTGAGACATTTTAAATACAAAAGAAAATGCTTGATAAAATTAATTGAAATAAATATAAACTATTTTCAGGAACTAAAGCTGCTGAATTGTTCCAGTTTCCAACTGTGTTCCAATTTCCAATATTCATTTCTTCTCTGCAACATGATTTTTGGCACTTTCCTAATCTAGTTCTGAGGGGTTTCCTATCACAAAGCACACCTCTCTGGCCATGGCTGAAACTGTTCTTTGTTTACTGATTTCTAATAGTGACTCTTTCCACCTCTAGTTCATTGTTACAGAAAACCAAAAATGTAAGTGACCCTTAATAAATGTTTTCAAAAGAGATTGCCACTACCAGCAGCCTCAAGTAATTGCCTTAGTACTCCTTCAGTGTGCACATGTCAAACCTTGGAGAGGCCAGCGCCGTGGCTCACTAGGCTAATCCTCCGCCTGCAGTGCCGGCACACAGGGTTCTAGTCCCGGTCGGGGCGCTGGATTCTGTCCCGGGTGCCCCTCTTCCAGGCCAGCTCTCTGCTGTGGCCCAGGAGTGCAGTGGAAGATGGCCCAAGTGCTTGGGCCCTGCACCTGCATGGGAGACCAGGAGAAGCACCTGGCTGCTGGCTTCAGATCAGTGCGGTGCACCAGCCGTGGCGGCCATTGAAGAGTGAACCAAAGGCAAAGGAAGACCTTTCTCTCTGTCTCTCTCTCTCTCTCACTGTCCACTCTGCCTATCAAATATAAATAAATAAATAAATAAAACCTTGGAGCATTTATTTAACATAACTTGTGTTCCCTATAAAATCTCCCTCAGGAAAGCAGTAGTACTAGCTATCATTCAGAATACGAACATTACTTGTTATGAAGGAGTGGACATTTCCATATTGTTCATTAAAGCAATGTTGCGTTTCAAAAGTCCAGCAAGAAATCTGTGCTGTTCTGGCAGGAACTGGGACAAAAGTGATATTTTCTGGTGGACGAAATGCTGAAGGTTCAAGGATGAAATGCTGAGATTTCATGTTTGAAAATTAGTTTGCTCTCGACAATCACAAGGTACCTGCATCAGCACCATATGAAAAAAGCAAATGAGGACAAAGCCTGTAGGAACCTGAAATGCTTGTCCTACTACATGTGATAGAAAAGAGAAAGGTGTGACAGCACCATCAAAACACAAGTCTGCACACACTCTCTTGCGTAAGCCTTTCATTTCTTTTTCCAGTAAAGTAGCTGGTAATGTATCTGATGCATCATTATTTAAAAAAAAAAAAAAAAACTGTAGGCTGTTCCCAATCTGAAAAGAACTGTATACTCCCCTAAAGCATTTTTTAAGTTGTTTGGGACAAAATACACGTCTTTCATCAAAACAATACTATATATTGGAATTAAATGCCTCATCTGCCCCACAAAAGAGTAATTGGCTCATATTGTCTCTGAAATACATCTGCAATGAAAAGATACAGTTACTGAAAATGATACTGTTGCTTAAAAGACACATGAATTCAACTTCATCATGGGTAATTCAAGGTAGCTAGTCATTACGGCATTGCTTTTGTAGGGAAATCATATTCTAAATTCTAATTTAGAACATTAGAGTTCATCTCCTGTTCTTCTCACTGAACTTAAATCAAGATTCAGGACACTTGCAGCAATTTTTTTAAAAGATTTATTTATTTATTTGAAAGACAGAGATACAGGGCAGGGGAGAGGGAGAGGGAGAGGGAGAAGGAGAGGGAGAGAGAGAGAGAGAGAAGTCTTTCATCCACTGGTTCACTTCCTAAATGGCCACAATGACCAGGGCCAAGCTGGGATCCAGGAGCTTCCTCTGGGTCTCCCAAGTGGACAGGGGTCCAAGGAAGTGGGCCATCCTCCACTACTTTCCAAGGCACATTAGCAGGGAACTATATGAGAGGTGGAGTAACCATGACTCAAACCAGTGTCCATGTGGGATGCTGGTGCTGCAGATGGAGGCTTAACCCACTATGCTCACAGCACTGGCCCCAGCAATTCTTTATATTAAAGCTATAACTGACAAGAAGATCAGATACCAACATTCTTCTCTCCCATGAGGAAAGCTGCTAATTGGGTCAATTTATCACCTCAAGGTTGCTTCATGAGCTGTGGTCAACCTAGGGAGAACCCAGTCCCAATGCAACAGCCATATATCCACCTTCCCTTCTCTTCTAAATGAGGAGAAAGGAGTTTCTTGCCTTCATCAAGAGCAAGAAAAATGAGTGTGGCCATGTAAAGTCTAGGTTCTTGACTAGGATCTGGGGAAGAGTGGGGAGGGAAAGCAAGTAGAGGAGATTTACCGAAGAAAATTAACTGCCAAGGACAATTTGGAGAACTTCTGTAGATTTCAAAGGGATTCCAAAGCTAAACTTCTGCCTCACAGCAGCTCCAACTCTGCTCCCAGCCTGGAGAGTGGACTGAGCTCTGAACCAGTGATCACAGCCTGCAGTCTCTGCAGGAGCTTTCCCATACACACCCAGGTGTCCACCCCCTCACCTTCCCTCCTTGTCTCCCCACGCCCTCACCTCTCACCACCTCCTCCCTCCTCTGTTCTGAGCACTTCGCCTCATTTGGGTGGGGGTTGGGGGAATGGAGGCATTAAGAGGAGGGAGGAATGCCAGGGAGCTGTCCTGAAACCTTCTGTCCTTGGAGTGCATTCCAAAGCCAGAATCCTCTGTTGGATGGCATTCCTCCTTGTGCTCCTTTTGCTTCATTTTGCCCTTGTGGTTGATCATGAAATCATTCAATAGGTAATTGTGTTTGCAATTCAAAAATTAGTGATATAGGCCATCTCCAAAACACCTGTCTTTGAAAGCTGACGGCTGGGGGTAGACATTGATGCAGGGCAGCCCTCCCTGAAACAGGATGTGCATGGGAAAAGCCATGCTGGATCTCTGATTCCATCAAATCTAAGCCCTCTTCTCATTGACTCATACTTTCTTGGCTTGTACTTTTATAAAAGATTAGCATACCTACTTTCTTGTTCTTCCTGCTTCTGGCATGAGAAAGATTCTGACTCCAAGATGATTTGTCTGGTTTTCATGTACAAGATTGTATCACTTTTCTGAATACACAGTCTCCCGGGGTGATGTTCCCTTCCTGAAGACCCGCTGGGCACACGCACCTTCTGGAAAACCTTTGTGTACCCTCATCTCCTTCTCTCTGATTCAGTCACGCTAACTTTGCAGACTCTGGTTGATAAGTCAAGCTCATTTCTATCTTCATGGCCTTCACAATAGTGGTTCCCTCTTCCTGGACCACTCTGCTTAAAGGTCTTTGCATAAAAATCACTCAGATTTTTAGTTCAAATCTCTCTTTCTCAGAGAGCCTGTCCCTGGCCACTCTCTCTAATAGGCACTGTCTCTCAGGTACTTTATGATTTCCTGACATTTCCATAACACTTATCATTATCTGAAATTATCTCATTCATTATCTAAATATTTATGATCTGTTCTTCTACTCCTACTGAAGTGAGAGTCCCAGGAGGAGCAAGCGTGGTTTATTTTATGCACCACTGTCTCTCCCAGGCTGTGAACAGTGCCTAACACATTCTATTAGTTATCTACCACTGAGCAACAAATTACCCACACTTTAGATACTAGAGACAGCCCACATTTACCATCTTGCAGCTTTTCTAGGTCAGGAATTCAGAAGCAGCTGGCCATTTTGGGCTTTTGGTCTCATATGAGGTTGTAGTGAAGATAGTGGCTGATGCTGCAGCCAACTTGACTAGTGCTGGATGATCCGGTGTCGAGATGGCTCATTTGCAAGGCTTTGGCAGGAAGCCTCAGCAATCCTCTGGCTTTGGGTGGGAGGGTTCAGATCCTCATCATGTCAGCCTTTCCAAAGGGAGGCTTTAGTATACTCAGGACAGGACGGACGCTTCCCTGCAAGGAAAATGTTAAAGAGAAAGACAAGATAGAAATGGCAGGGTCTTCACCAACCTCACCTAGGAAGCCACATTTTCCTATTTGCACAATATCATGTTGGTTGCATGAATCAGCCCTATTTATTGTGGAAGGTGATGACACAAGGACACAAGGATCAGTGTCAAGGCTGGCTAGTAAATATATTTTGCACCAATGAATTGTGTCTCAATTTTATAATTTAACTATTAGAGGGGCATCTTTTTTAACAAGTGTTTGGTGAAAAGTCTTTCATCCTACCAGCCCTAGCTCCACAAACCTATAAAGTAGATCCTATTTAGCCTTTCAAATAGAATGTGAAAAACAGCAGTCCAGAAATGATATGGTGACCATACTTTTGTACACATTTGATTTATTAATAAGGACAACTGGACAAAATAACTTTTTTAATTAGCAACATTTCAGAAAACCTAGGCATGTGTTTTCTGTCCATACATGGCCACACTACCAATCAGAATCCTATTCAGTTCCTTCCATCAGCATAAAATTTTGTAGTTTGCAAAGCATGTTCATATATAGTCTCACTTGAATTCATAACAGCTCTGCAAGTAAAACATCACATAGGCACCATTTCAAGTCCCAGCTGCCCCACTTCTGATCTAGCTCTTTGCTAAGGTGCCTGGGAAAGTAGCGAAAGATGGCCCAAGTCCTTGGGCACCTGCACCCACGTGGGAGACCCAAAAGAAGCTCCTGACTCCAAGCTTTGGATTGGCCCAGCTCCAGCCGTTTTGGCCATTTGGGGAGTGAATTAACAGATGGAAGACTTTTCTCTCTATCTCTCTCTCTGCCTCTGCCTCTCTGTAACTCTGCCTTTCAAATAAATAAATAACAAATAAATACATCTTTAATACATATATGATGAGAAAATTAAAGCAAGTGTATACTAAGTTACTTATCTCAAGTCTCACAGTTTATTAAGGGAAAAGATGAAATTTAAACCTAGCATTTGGGTTTCAGGTTATGTGCACATGACTACTATCCTGAAAGGCGGGGGATGAGGGAAATGAAAACGTTGTGTGCGCCTCCTGCAAAGGGCCTGATGATTACGCCCAGGCATTTGTGCTCAATTAAACAGGGAGCATAAAACAGGTTTCCCATGACAGTGACAGAAAGGGTAGTGTCGTTGGCAGCAATTTCAGAGAGATGTTTAACGCAGAAGCTGATTCCCTGGACTACATGAAGGGGAAGGACCGGGTAGTATTAGTGGTCTCTAACTAACTTGGAAACTTGGTTGGCAAGGAGAGTAGAGTTGGAGGGGTATTTAAGGCTTGGGTTTTCTCCTGCTTGAAGAGGGAAGCTGTACACACACTTGGGGATTACTGTTGTCGCTGCCCCTCACCAAATCACAGTTACTCCAGGACAGATTTCCTCAGTGCTGGGGTTTGCGCAGTTCAACACACACACACACACACTCACAGACACATACACACACAGGCAGCACACTTACACAGTCACACACGGAGGAGACACACCACTCACAAACTCACACACACAACCCCCACACACATACACACAGATTCAGACACACAATCACACACACAGACGTACACACAGAAAGAACAAATACAACACTCACACACACCCACACTCACACGCATACACAGAGATTCATATACAATCACACACACACAGACTTACACAGTGAACTTACATTCAGACACACCACTCACAAAACACACACACTCACACACAAACTTACACACAAAGAGAACAAATTCAGACACACCACTCACAAACACCCACTCACACACACAACCCCCACACATTCACACAGATTCAGACACACAATCACACACACAGACACACGTACACACAGAAAGAACAAACACACCACTCACACACCCACACTCACACACATACAGAGATTCATACACAAACACGCACAGACTTACACAGAGAATTTATATTCAGACATACCACTCACAAACTCACACTCACACACAACCCTTCACATACACAAACACAGTGATTCAGACACACACAGTCACACACAGACTTATACACTTACACACAGAGAACAAACACACGACTCACAAACTCACACCCACATTCACACATAGAGATTCAGACACACACAATCTCATATACACACAGACTTACACACTTACACACAGAGAGAACACACATTCAAACACACCATTCACTGTGGTGGAATGAGAAGGTGAAAGGTCATGCCAAGATGGCTGCTGACAACAGAAACTGCCTGGCAACAGGCCATGACTGGATGGCTTCGGAAACCACATGACAACAGAGTCTGACAACAGGCTGTGCTTGGTTAGGGTATAGACCACCCCTTGATGGAATTGGCTGCCTTGGCTGTAGAAGCAGCTGTAGCAACTGAAATAAATGAGTCTGCGGGCTGCTCGCCTCAGGCTGCTCACCTCAGGCCCGCTTTCACCCAACTCTAGGGGTCTATGTGGTGACTCCACGCCTCATGCCCCCACCACACTCCTCCTCTCAGAACGAATCCTCTCAGAAAGAAATCAACCTCAACATCTGGCACACCAATGTGACTGAGAGACACAGCATGTTGGACTCAGCGAGGTCCCCCTGAATTTCGGCAAGAAGGCCCCTCGGTGTTTTGTGTGCTGTTCTGTTCTGTGAGGGTGAGCACAGAACCCCCTCCTACGCCCCTTTCCTTGTCCTTGTCCTCAGTGTAAGTGACCCCAGGTTATCACACACCACCCAGAAGCATACACCACTTCTCGGCTCCTCGTACTTTCGGTTCTCCCAGCGAATTCACATAAGGGACTGATCACCCCAAAATTCGGAACCAAGTCATCTTCCCTCACTGAGAGAGGTGATGCTCCAGAGACACCGTGTGGGCATATGGCCTTGACCTAACGAATCAAGGACAGGACATACATATGCTCTGATACACCACTGTCTGTTCCTCTAACGTAGAGAACCCCTGTATAAAGCCATCAACACCTGAGGTGCTAGGAACTTGCATTGTTATGGCAGCAGTGCTGTGGGTGTCTTTCCTTTGGCTAGAGTTGGTGTGGCACACTGCTCTTAAGTGCTCGGACATGGGAAAGATACCCCCCTCTCAGAATCCTGCGAAGATTACCAAACATAGTGAATCTGTGAGTGATCAGAGCCTGGCACTCCATGTCCCTGTCTCACAGACAATAGTTGATGACTTAGAGAGAGAGCTCCGAAAATGAAAATGACAATGTAGCAAACAATGTAGCAAACAATGTAACAAACAATGTAACAAACAATGTAGCAAACAATGCAACAAACAAGGTGCAAACAAGGTAGCAAACAATGTAGCAATGCCTGGTCAGCCACCCCTCAAATACTCGAGGGATAAACTTAGACGACCTCAAGGCAATAACCCATGTAAGGTCATCCCATCCGCACCCAGTGAGGATCTCCACATTTGTGGCAGTCCCCAAGCACCCCAGGCTCTCAGGGCAGCCGCTAGACCCCATCCCACCCCCATGTTTGCCGTAAACGTAGGAGAGGATGCAAAATTCAGGCCCTGGATTCCAACACCTGTAAAAAGGCTTCTGCTAACCAAGGGCTGAGGATATGCTTGTGTCTTTCCAGAGAATGCAGAACAGCCCATTTGGGTACCAGCCAGAAACATCAAGCCTGCAACTGACAGCCAACCAGAACCAGCTGAATAAGACTGAGAGTCCACCTTGTTAGCAGACACACCTGCCCTATCATCCTACCCTGAGAAACTGCCCATAGCCACATCCGTTACTGTTTTATACCGTACTAGCTCTGGTCAGCCACTCAAACAGCCCACAGCCTGTACACGGTCATGCCATTCCTGATTACCACTGTTCCTCATTCCTACCCCTATCTGAGCAAGCACTCCTGTGGTCTCCCATTTTGAGTGCTGGTTAGTCAATGATGGGTAAGATCCCCTGGGGGACAACCTAAGACAGGCACAGCTGCATATGGAGACCACATGGAAATGGGGTCAACAATGGTATGGCCAAGAATCATGCCTCCTGTTGCTCAAAAATAAACAAAAAGGGGGAAATGTGGTGGAATGAGAAGGTGAAAAGGTCATGCCAAGATGGCCGCTGACAACAGAAACTGCCTGGCAACAGGCCGTGATTGCATGGCTTCGGAAACCACATGACAACAGAGCCTGACTGACAACAGGCGGTGATTGGTTGGGGCATAGACCGTCCCTTGACCAGATTGGCTGGTCTTGACTATATAAGATGTTATTCCAACTGTAATAAATGAGTCTATAGGCTGCTCACCTCAAGCCCGCTTTCACCCGACTCTAGGGGTCTGTGTGGTGACTCCCCACCTCTTGCCCCCACCACGCTCCTCCTCTCAGAACGAATCCTCTCAGAAGAAATCAACTGCAACAACTCACAAACAAACCCACACACAGTCATAGACACAACCCCTCACTGACACACAGTGACACAGACACACACATGCACACACACAAGATATACAGAGACCCACCCACATCCACACAACTCACACACACTCGCAAAGACACACCCATTCACACAGATTCACACACGCACACACTTACACACATCAGTTCAGCATTTCAACGTGCAGACACGCGAAAAGGCGGGAATCCAAGCCCGGGTCCCCCGGTTTACTGTAGTCGGACCGCTTGCGTCTGACTCGCCCCGGAGGACCGACGCCAGGGGGCGCGCTGGGCCGACTCGGCCGCTCTGTCCCCCACCCCGCACTCTCCCTTCCAGTCACGGCCCACAGCCAGCGGGGAAGGCGGAAGCCGAGGCGTCCCGGCGGGCAATCAGTCTCCGGGCGGCCTGCGGACGTTGCGGCGCGGCCTTGGGGCCGGAAGGCTGGCGCCTGGGGCGGCCTGGCCTCGGAGCGAGGTGTCGGTCCTCTCCTGGCGCTTTGGCTGAGCGGAGTCACCAGGTTCGCCTTGTTCGGCGGCCCAGCACACTTGAGCGGTGAGTCGGCCTCGGTCGCCTCCTGCCCGCAGCGCAGGCCTCTTCCAGCAGGTGAGAACATCGCCCGCGGCCCTTCGCTTCCCAGGGGAGGGGGACGCCGCCTCCCGGCCCCTCGCATCTCGGGGGTCGGGGGCGCTGCCTCAGTCCCCTCGCATCCCGCAGGTGGGACTTGTCGCCTCCCGCAGTCATGGACGTCAGCCCGCGGTCCCCTGGCTTCCCACCGGCGGGGGACTCCTCCCTGGACCCCTCGCTTCCCGCGGGTGGGCAGTCCTCCCCGGGTCCCTTGGCCACCTGCCTCTGCTCTCTGCACTCCCCGGAGAAAATCCCACGCCAGTCCCCTTAGTCCTCTCTCCCCTCATCTCGCGTTTTCCACTTTATAGTAAAGGAAATTGCCTCCTGGATTTTCCCGTCATTCGAAGCCATTGCCAGGTTAAACCTTAAAAAGGAAAAAAAAAATCCCTTTAAGTTCCCTCCGGCTCCGTCTGTCACTGTCATAGGAAGGCTATTTTTGGGTTCCCTGTTGAACTCGGTGGAGGTCTCGGGCAGCATTTTTTTTTTTTTTTTAAGATTCAAATGACACGAATGTTTCCTCCCCCGCCCCTGCACTGGCTGGTTCAGGCGATTGTTCCAGACGTGGTGTTGATAAAGCTGTTCCTAGTAGTTGGCTTGAGGGGAACTCCACCCGAGACTTAGGACTGTCTTGAGTGTGAACAGAAAGCACCTAAAGTATTAGCAGCTTGGATGTACGGTGTTTGTTGCTTTTGTTTCTCCGGAGAGCAGATTACTAAACGCCTTGCTACGCAGGTCTAGAAACTAGAAGTGCTTGTAAAGAGATGGCAAGTGATGGCTTCGTGGACGTGACCGTGGCGCGGCTGATCCACCCTCCTTGATCACTAGGAAGGGTGGAGGGGATGAGGTCAGGACGGTGTGGCCTCCTTTGAGTCTCCCTGCATCAGTCTGCCCCCCAGTGTTTCAGAGTCCCAAAGTGAGGTCTTTGTGTGTGTGTGTGTGTGTGTGATAGATTTGGATATGCGGTGCTGCTACATTTTTGGCCACCTGGATTTCAAAAGAAGTTGTTCAAGTGCTTGCCTCCTGGCGTAGGAAGGGGAATGCCCCTTGAATTTAGATGAAGGCACCATAGTTGAATGTTTTGCAGGAGCTCTTGGCCAGTGCAGCACATTTGCAGCTCTGTGCATATTGGCATTAGAATTTAAGAAGCTGATCAATATTTCAACTTTCTAAAAGCAGTAGCAAAGTAAAAGTAATTTCTCAGTATTTTCTTTTACATGTTTTTACTTAATATGAGCTGTGTGCTTATTCATGTATGAATTTCAGTTGACTGAATATTGACTCATTCAAGTTACAACTTGTTGATTGCTTTAGCTTGGCACCTTCGTCTCATTAACTTATGCTTATCTTAAAGGAATAAGCTTTTGTGGCTCACTCTAGCTATCTACTCCCACCCCAGGACCTTGAACAATATTCTCTCTGCATTTGGATACCCAGATACTAATTTGTTGGTTTAAATTGTGATTTATGACAAGGCTGTTTTGAATATTTATTTATTTTGCCATCAAAATAAGTAATTAACATCCTATAGTATTTATTTAAAGTAGTGCTTACATGCTAGATTCACAACTGCAAAAGAAGAGAATTGCAATCTTGAAGATCATAACATACAAGGAATGATTTCAACTTTGTTCCATCCTTATGGAAAGCCACACTCAATGAATAGAAGAAATGCTGCAAGAAATGTTTATTTTACTAAAGCATACTAACTCTAGTTACTTTAGCTTATGTAAAGCGAAAGTTCTATCTCCAGCCTGCTTTTGTAGCAGCTCATGAAGCGGATGACTGTTACTGCATGAGGTTGACAAGAACCTGATAGAGCGTAGTATTTTCTCAGTGGGTGCCAGCTTATGTTCTTTTCCTTTCTGTAGCTGGCCCAAAGCACTTTTTGTACTTAGTGCTAATTAACATAGCTATTCATTATAGTTAAATTAGGAGAATGATTTGCTTAACTCATTGTGATCCATAAAAATAAAGGGAAAGAGTTCCTCACTTGCCAAAGAAAAAGAATAAACATAAAAATACTAAATGGCCCTCAAAATAATGTTTTCAGCTTAATTTTCCTTTTGCAGTATAGTTACATGGGACTATAGTCTGTAGACTTAGACTATGTGAAAAAATTTATTTGGAAGATATAAAGCTTCTGTGGTACTTTAAAAAAAAAAAAGATTTATTTGAGAGTTAGAGTTACACAGGAAGAGAAGGAGAGGCACAGAGAGAGGGGTCTTCCATCTGTTGGTTCCCTCCCCAGTTGTCCACAACGGCTGGAGCTGTGCCAATCCGAAGCCAGGAGCTTCTTCTGGGTCTCCCATGCTGGTGCAGGGGTCCAAGGACTTGGGCCATCTTCTGCTTTCCCAGGCCATAGCAGAGAGCTGGACGGGAAGTGGAGCATCTGGGACTTGAACCAGTGCCCATATGGGATGCCGGCACTGCAGGTGGTGGCTTTACCCGCTGTGCCACAGCGCTGGCCCCCTGTGATACTTCTTAAAGCAGGGAAAGTAATGTGAGACTGGAAGTCATCTAGATTTCTGCACTCTCTTCCCACAGCGGAGTTCCTTTTAAGGGATTCTGGCTGATTAGACAGGTCTTACTAGAAACACATTAGCTTGAAAGATTTCCTCGAACCAAAAATCTTCAAACCTTTAGAACTGAACAGGAAGGGGGGCAGTATATAGACTATCCAATAAACTGAATTTTAAACTGGACATTTGGGCAGGAAAAGTAGACATAGCTGAATTACTTTTATCTTTGCCTCCTGGATGGCATTCTGATATGTACTCCACTACCAAATAACAAATAGTGAATTCTCTTTAATAGTTATTTAGCTTAACAAAAGTAAAATAAAGACTTAAATGTACCACCCTTTGTCAAGAGAATAGAAAATGGGCTGTCTCTGGGGCCAGTGTCATGGCTCACTTGGCTAATCCTCCGCCTGTGGCACTGGCATCCCATATGGGCACCGGGTTCTAGTCCCAGTTGCTCCTCTTCCAGTCTAGCTCTCTGCTGTGGCCCTGGAGGGCAGTGGAGGATGGCCCAGGTGCTTGGGCCCCTGCACCCACATGGGAGACCAGGAGGAAGCTCCTGGCTCCTGGCTTCGGGCCGGTGCAGTGCTGGCCGTAGTGGCCATTTGGGGAGTGAACCAACGGAAGGAAGACCTTTCTGTCTCTCTCTCTCTCTCTCTCACTGTCTATAACTCCACCTGTCAAAAAAAAAAATTAAAAAAAAAAAAGAGACTCGAAAATGGGCTGTCTCATATATACTGTGTTTGCAGGAATGAAAATTAAAAAGCTTTTGATACACTGGGTAACTAGCATTTTCCATCAGAGAGCCTAAGAAGTTAACAAACTTTCAACTAAGAATTCTAGGAAGTTTACCTAAGGAAGCAATCGGACACAATCCAACTGTATACAATCCAAATGGGGAGGAGAAAAACAAAGGATATAAACCCTAGTGTAGCACAACAGGGTAATTTATTAGTATAGAGGGGATCCTGTACCCTATTTTAGGGCACAAGTATGATGACTGGTTCTGTTATTCACCCTTACCTGGGCATTTGTTCCTTTCCATTCGTATAAGCCCTCCCAAGAGGCCACATTAGAAATGACAAGGTTTGGGGAAAAGTTCTTAATTTTCCAAAAATATATCAAACTAAACAAGAACAAAACGCCAATGTTTTGCCTTTTTTTTTTTCTGATTCTGTCAACCCAATGCTGTACACTCATGTTTTAATAAGATGTAATAAGTAGGTGTGTCAGCACCTTAGTCTGGTGTAAATAAAGGGAAATAAAATTTAAGTAGGCCGGCGCCGGGGCTCACTAGGCTAATCCTCCGCCTTGCGGTGCCGGTACACCAGGTTCTAGTCCCGGTCGGGGCGCCAGATTCTGTCCCGGTTGCCCCTCTTCCAGGCCAGCTCTCTGCTGTGGCCAGGGAGTACAGTGGAGGATGGCCCAGGTGCTTGGGCCCTGCACCCCATGGGAGACCAGGAAAAGCACCTGGCTCCTGGCTCCTGCCATCGGATCAGCGCGGCCGCAGCGCGCCAGCCGCAGCAGCCATTGGAGGGTGAACCAACGGCAAAGGAAGACCTTTCTCTCTGTCTCTCTCTCTCACTGTCCACTCTGCCTGTTAAAAAATTAAAAAAAATTTAAGTGCCACTTCAGGACACAAATTCATCAAAACACAGCACAGTACAAAGTGCATGGATTCTGGGGTCAGGGAGACTTGGGTTCTGATTGCAGTTCTGTTATTTATTAGTTGGATAATTGTGCAAGTTACTTAACTTTTTTAAGCTTCATATTTCCTCCTTTATGATAAGTGGAAACAATAAAACTATTAAATAAAATACCATATAAAGTTGCACATAATCATGGCACTACATCCTTACTGCCAAGCAGTAAGTGCTTAATTAATTGAATCCTTTCAGTAACTCCCAGGTGGGTTCTGTTGTCATCAGCATTTTATAGATGAGTAAGCACAGAAAGGTTATACAAGAGGATCTTCAGGACATTCGTGAAATGTGTGTTATGTAGTTATTCTTAAGTGTTGAAATTTAACTGAAATGTGATCCCTGTTAAATATAAGAGTGGGAATAAGAGTGGGAAGAGATGTACAATTTGGGACATGCTCAAGCTGACTTGCCCCAAATCGTAGAGTTAGAAACATACCAGGGGATTCCAATTCAATCCCATCAAGGTGGCATGTACCAATGCCATCTCTCTAGTCCAAGTGATCAATTTCTGTTCACAATTGATCATAATGAAAGGACTAAGAGTCAAAGGGAGCACATAAACAAGTCTAGTGCCTGCTAATGCTAACCGATAGAATAAATAAAGGGAAGAGCGATCCAACATGGGAAGCGAGATACACAGCAGTCTTATAGAATGGCAGATGTCCTAAACAGCACTCTGGCCTCAGAATCAGCCCTAAAGGCATTCAGATCCGGCTGAAAAGCCCATGAGAGTATTTCAGGCGTGGAAAGCCAAGACACTCTGGGGAAAAAAAAAAAAAAAAAAAAACACCTAAATGAAAGATCTCTGTGAGTGAGATCCCAGTGGAAAGAACAGGTCTTCAAAGAAGGAGGTACCTTTCTCTGAAGGGAGGAGAGAACTTCCACTTTGACTATGACCTTGTCTAAATAAGATAAGAGTCGGTGAACTCAAAAGGCTTCCATAGCCTTGGAAACTCATGACTGGAGCATAGGGAGATTACTGATGCCATAAACAGGAGTGTCAATTTGTAAAGTCAACAACAGGAGTCACTGTGCACTTACTCCTCATGTAGGATCTCTGTCCTTAATGTGCTGTACATTGTGATTTAATGCTATAACAAGTACTCAAACAGTATTTTTCACTTTGTGTTTCTATGTGGGTGCAAACTGTTGAAATCTTTACTTAATGTATACTAAACTGATCTTCTGTATATATAGAAAATTGAAAATGAATCTTGATGTGAATGGAAGGGGAGAGAGAGCAGGAAAGGGGAGGGTTGCGGGTGGGAGGGAAGTCATTGGTGGGGGGGGAGCCAATGTAATCCATAAGCTGTACTTTGGAAATCTATATTCATTAAATAAAAGTTAAAAAAAAAAAAGAAAAAAAAATGCGTGTTATGGAAAAGCGATGCTAGAATATCAGTTTTTTGGGGTTTTTCTTGCACTAAAGTAAGCTTATCATTTAACTTAGTTTTCTATGAACCTTCTGAAGTGCCCTCATATGACTTGCCCAGGTCATACACCGAGGGATGGCAGAAGAGTTAAACCCAGATCATCCAGCTGTAGCTCTTCACCACTTCACAGTGCTGCCTTTCCAGCCAGAACAGTGCCATGGTCTTTGTAGGTGCTCATCATAGTGGTACTCAAATTCTTGTGGACAACAGAAAGGTATTTGTAATGGTGAAGAAAAAAAAAATGAGGCCCACTCTAGCCTCTATTAGGAAAAGCAGCAGCCAGGATTTTTATATAAAAATGAGATGGCCAGGGAGATCATTGCCTACTGTATCACCTGAAGCCTTGCATTGCTTCTGGAACTATATCTGGCACATTAGGACATTTCAGAGACATGGTTACATGAGCTGTGAATTATTTTTAGATGTTGGTTTCCTACTTGTAAGAGCCTTGACAGTTTAGGATTTGAAGATATCCCTTCTCATGAAAGCCATAGTTTTCCACAAACAAAACCTCACTTGTTTTTCCAGTCATCAATAATGAAACATAGTCATTTGATCTGACTGGAGGCAGAAGAACATAAAGATACACTTTTTTAATTCCATTCTTTCCACATAGTAGAAATCCCCAAGATGAGCATTTGGAAGTCTTCATATAGTTTTAGACCTAGAAGAGGAAACCAAGATCCAAAGAATGAAGTAACTTGTCCCAGATCACAGATCCAGTAGTGGCACATGGTCACCCGATTCCTTGTGCACTGTTCTTCCTAACTCTGCCTGCTCGCTGTACTTTGCAGCTCAAGAAGCTTGAAGGAACAGCATTACTATGATTAAGTTCTTCAGCAAATGCTTAGTGAACACCTATTAAATGAAAAAATCTTGTACCATGCACTGAGGGTATGGAAATGAAAATTAAATTCCTGTCACAGGAACCAGACATATAAACAGATAATTATGATCTGGATGAGTATTACAATTGAAGTACTTTTCCTTTTTTAATCTTATATTCTGGAATTCTGCTGGATCATAAACTCCTTAACACAGCCGCCTTTGCATGCTCCAAATGCTTCGCATAAATGATGGTAAATATTTATTGCAGGAGAGAATCAGGTAACTTATTAGAAAATAGCAGTCACGAAGCAAAATTCAAGACATGTTTTAAGTTTTCTATAAATGACATTAACACAGTTAATGGACATAATCTAAAAGTTGACTTGCATAGGTAAATTATAATATGTTTGTATGTACATGTATGTTAAGGCCCCCTTTTTTTTTCTTATTTTTACAGAGCACTTGGTAATTAAATTACAATGAGTCTGCTAAACTGTGAAAACAGCTGTGGATCTGGCCAGTCTGAAAGTGACTGCTGTGCGGCCATGGCCAGCTCATGCAGTGCTGCAGCCAAAGATGACAGTGTGAGTGGGACTGCCAGCACGGGGAACCTTTCTGGCTCGTTTGTGGAAGACATCCAGGGATATGATGTGGAGTTCGACCCACCCCTGGAAAGCAAGTATGAATGCCCCATCTGCTTAATGGCGTTACGGGAAGCAGTGCAGACCCCATGCGGCCATAGGTTCTGCAAAGCCTGCATCATCAAATCAATAAGGTATGAATGATGTCCTGTAACAAAACCAAATGCAGAGAACATGATTGTATAGAACACAGGGCATCCCAAAGGTAGTCTCATGCATGAAATGCTGCTTAGAGAAAAAGCACTGAGAAACTTAGAAACTTAGATTCTTATCCCAGTTCCTATTACAATACAAATGGTGACTTCTGTCTCTTTCCCTGCCATGACCCTCAGATAAATAAGAAAATAAATAGTCATCCTAAAGCAGTCTTAAAGCAGACAAACATATGACTCTGTGCTTTGAGAAAATAATATTTTTAAATGTATCTTAAAGGATGGTGCTACTAGAATATGGTAATCTCAGACATACAAAGAGGGCTAATTCTGTAAATGATCAGTTATTTTTTAAAGATTTATTTATGTATTTTAAAGGCAGAGTTGGGGTAGGGGGTGGGGGTTGTGGGCCATCTTCTGCTACTTTCTCAAGTGCATCATGCAGGGAGCTGGATGGGAAGTAGAGTATAAACATTTTTTTAAATAAAATATTAACTGAAAGCTCTACCTTTATAAAACATCCATAATCAAACCTCAGTGCTTCTACTGTGCTGCCCTGTTAGGACTCACCATCAGCTCTACCAGGCCTCCCTCCTACTCTTGATGTCTTCCTGTCTATTCCCGTTACAGCAGCCAGAGTGAACCTGATAAAATAAGTAAGGTGATGTCATGTCCGTTCATAACGTTGCAGTGGAGGAATAAAAGCCAAAGTCCTTAGAAGGCCCTGTATGATAGGCCTATGATTTATTTTCTGATTTCATCTCTCTACTATTCTTATTCTTCCACACAGTCCCTCTTTGCTGTCACTTGAACATGTCATGCACATCCCTGCCTGTGTGCATGGCTTTAACTGTTCTCTCTGCTTAGAAAACTATCTCCTTCTCATAGGTCCCCTGGCTGCCCTATTTTTATCACAGCATGCCTCTACCCTCCTTATCTCCTACCCTACTCCCAGTTTCCCTTACTAAGCCCTACTTTCCTTTTATTCCCCTAATACTTTTGCAATCTGAAACACCAGATAATTTGTGTGTTTATTGCGTACTCCCCCACTAGAGGATAAGCTCCTTAAGAGCAAAAGTTTAAATTTATTTGATTTGATACTTCTCAAATGCTGGGAATGTGCTTGACCCACCAGAAGTACTCAGTAAGTTATGGTTACTTTAACTGAATGACATCCTCACAATTGACTCAACTTCTTCATTTCCTAGGAGATAGATACATTCTACTATGTTTAAAAGGTCAATGGGAGAATGGGAGTATTTTCAGGTGATTAAGGAGTTCTTTTTTTTTTTTTTTTTTTTTTTTTTTTGACAGACAGTTAGAGAAAGGTCTTCCTTCACCGTTAGTTCACCCCCAAAGTGGCCTCTACGGCCGGCATGCTGCGCCAATCCAAAGCCAGGAGCCAGGTGCTTCCTCCTGGTCTCCCATGCGGGTACAGGACCCAAGGACCTGGGCCATCCTCCACTGCCTTCCCAGGCCACAGCAGAGAGCTGGACTGGAAGAGGAGCAACCGGGACAGAATCCAGCGCCCCAACCAGGACTAGAACCCAGGGTGCGGCACCGCAGGTGGAGGATTAGCCTAGTGAGCTGCAGCGCTGGCCTAGATTAAGGAGTTCTATACAAGACAAAAATCTTTGGATCAGCGCAGCATGCCAGCCACAGTGCGCCAGCCATAGTGGCTATTTGGGGGGTGAACCAATGGAAGGAAGACCTTTCTCTCTGTCTCTCTCACACTAACTCTGCCTGTCAAAAAAAAAAAAAAAAAAAAAAAGGACACATTTGTATTCTTCAATAAGTAGCCATCTAGGTAGCCTGATAGGATCATTCTTTAGTGGGTTAAATCTTCCATCTCTAGTTATTCATTAATCTGCTAAGGTTTTTTTTTAATTTTTTATTTGAGAAGCAGAATAAGAAGAAAAGACAGAGATCTTCCGTCCGCTGGTTCATCCCTAAATCGCCATAACATTTTGGGGTAGGCCAGGCTGAAGCCAAAAACCTAGAACTCCATCCAGGCCTCCTGCATAGGTGGCAGGGGCCCAAGTACTTGAGCCATCTTCTGCTGCTTTCCCAGGTGCATTAGTAGGGAGCTGCAGGATCAGAAGTAGGGCGGCAAGGACTCGAACCAGCACTCATAGGATGCTGGCATTGCAAGCAGCAGTTCAACCCACTGCACCACAGCAGTGGCCCTAGTCTCCTAAGTTTTTAATCTCAATTTTTACAATAACTTATGTATAAAACTTGAATTAATTAGGTTAACTGTCTGTACTTGGGACCTGGTTTAATCTGAGTTACAGGGGAACATGGTTCTTGTTTCAATTTTGGGGGGAGAAATATGTTGCCCAGTTTTGAATTAACAAGGTCTGTGTAGTTCTTGAGCTTAGCACAGTTGATATTTGGGAATGTGCTGTGTATTGTAGAAACTTTGGCAGCATCTCTGAACTCAGTTCACCAGTTGCCACTAATTATCTCCCTCTCCAGTTGTGAGACCCAGCATGCTCCCTGGAAACAATTTGCCTCTGGTTGAGACCACTGGTTTAGGATATTCATGAGAGTGTTGTTAAAGACTCAACTTTTCCCCTTTTTGTTATGATTTGTATTTATGTTGTATTTAAGTTCAAATAATAACCATACTATAGATGGGTGACTTTTCTTCACTTCCCAGATACTGCAATAGCCAGAACTGAACCAGGCCAAAGCCAGAAGCCTAGTGCTTGATCCAGGTCTGCTGCATGGGTGGCAGGGACCAAACTGCTTAAAACATTACCTGCTGCCTCCCAGGGCATTAAGCAGCTGGAATTGGGAGCAGAGCCAGGAATGGAACCCAGGCACTCAATATAAGCATCTTAATTGCTGCACCAAAACTTCACTGCACTATCAGTTTTTAATAGCATGAAAGTAGTAGGACGGGGGTCTGAAAAGGAAGTAAAACCCACAAAAGGAAGTCTGAGGCTTTTAGTATTTTTTTTTAAATCTCCCTCTAAGCTAGAAATGACCTCTTATTTTGCCTTTCATGTTGTTAAAGGAACTCCTCTGAAATTTCTCAATGACTATAATCTTTCAAGGCATCAAAATTCATCTCAGTCTAACTCCATTTTCTTTTGGAGTGATTGCTAGTACTGTGGGTAATGTTTTTCCATTTACTTAATAAAGTTCTTTCTCTTAAGCATGGATCACTTTAAGTTTATGGTACGTATTTCAGTAAGTTTGTTATGACTTGCTATGCTCTGTAGAGAAATGTGACAGTGTAACAACACTACAGTCAGAGAGGCCCCATGAAAATAAAAGTCTCTCACCTTTATTGTTCTGAGCCACTGGACACAGACACCAGTTTTCAGCAACCTTTTTACCTACTATAGCAACTTGAACTGTTGAGTACAGAGATACGTAGCAAATGTCTGTGGGATTGATTAAGTCTCCTGTATTCTACCTGACCATCACGTTTTGTGAGTGAAGATTGAGACTTCCCAAAAAGTCAAAGGGAAATGACACACCCAGGATTCCTGAGGATGGTTTTTCCATCATAAGACACAATAAACCACTGGAAAGTGCACCCTAGATATACAGATAAAGGGAAGTGTTTGTTGCCTATGAACTAGAGTGTTACAGTGACTGTTTCAGAATAAACTGTAAAATGCTGCTAACCAATTAACATTTTACTTACTGACTGCACAGTACCCTATAGACATGTTACTAGTATGTGGACAGCATATTCCATTTTACTAGTCTACCATACAGGTGCTGAATGAATGGGTCAGCCAGAATTCCCATTCTTAACTTTCACCTCATTTTAGGCCAATCTAAATATTATTTTATTCATTTTTTTCTCTTTTTCTTAGCTGAATCTAGCCCCCAAGCTGTAATCTCATAGTTTGATAGGTGACGTGGTGTTAGTTGTACTCATTTCATAAAAGAACAATTTGTAATCCATCCATAGAAGGACGGTTTATTTTGGTATATTATAGAGTATAATGTGTTAAATTTTTTTCCATAGAAAATAATAATTGAGGATTAATAGGTGGTGAATTAAAGTTTGAATTTTCTAATGTGTATGTTGAAATCTGCTTGTATTTATTTTACCTTTTAGGGATGCAGGCCACAAATGTCCAGTTGACAATGAAATACTATTGGAAAATCAGCTATTTCCTGACAATTTTGCAAAGCGAGAGATTCTTTCTCTGACAGTGAAGTGTCCAAATGAAGGTTGTTTGCACAAGATGGAACTGAGGCATCTTGAGGTACTAAAGTTATTTTCTAAGAACTGTTGGTGTGTGTGAAAGATGATTCCTAAAGAATAGGGACTTTGCTGTATCCATCTCTGTGTTACCAGTACCTGACATAGAATTGGTTAATTAATTCCAGCTGAATTAGTAAACACCAGCCTCTGGATTATTAAATATAAATATAAGTAGAAATGACATTTCCCATTCCATCTGCCCTGGCTTTGCCCTAGGAGTAATAAAACAGAAGTTCCTATTATTCTACAAGTTTTTGGGGTGAACATTATCTTTAGTAAAACTGAGCCAAGAGCCTTTCACATATAAATGTCACTTTTTTTTTTTTTTTAAGATTTATTTATCTATTTGAAAGAGAGAGAAGGAGAGGTGGGGGGGGGGGGGGGAGTAGAGGTCTTCCATCTGCTGATTCATGAGAGAGAGAGGTCTTCCATCCTCTGATTCATTCCCCAGATGGCCACAATGGCTGGAACTGCACCCATCTGAAGCCAGGAGCTTCTGGGTCTCCATGTTGGTGCAGGGGCCCAAGGACTTGGGCCATCTTCTACTGCTTTCCCAGGCCATAGCAGAGCTGGATTGGAAATGGAACAGCCAAGACACAAACTGGTGCCCATGTGGGGTGCTGGCACTGCAGGCGTTGGCTTTACCCACTATGCCACGGTGCCGGCCTCTATACAAATGTCACATTTTAATCAAATAACTTCATTTCTTGCATTTTGAAATAAGCATTAAGTCCCATGTAGCCATCCTCTTAGTTATCCTTATCATTTTTTTTCTGTATTTTTCTAAGTTATACTTTTTACTCTGAACTAAGTAGCGTACTCCTGTAGTTTGAAATCAACTAAATTCAAATAATATAATTTACTTGTAAACAAATTAGTTCTTAGGTTGGTGTTTTTAATTTTTACTAAAAATTAAGTATTATTAAAAATGTTCTATTTGAAATTAAATGTTCAAGACAAATTTGCCGCTTGCTCTTTTCCCTTAGCTCTTGTTGGAAGAGTGTCCCTTTTGACATAGTACTGAATTAACAGTCCGAAAACTGATTGCTTTCCATTTCTCTTCCCTAATTGGATGCATGAATTTCAGAATCCCTTTCTTCATAATGTGAATGATTCTGTGGTGTGTACTAGGCAGAATAGGTTCAGTTGTCAATTCTGTGAAAGAGAATAGGGTATTCTTAGGTTATCTTTAGAAAACTTCTTCAGAGTTGACAAATACTAATCAATTATTTTTTCCTTACTGTAGGATCATCAAGCACATTGTGGGTTTGCTCTTGTGAATTGTCCTCAGTGCCAACGTCCTTTCCAGAAATGCCAAATTAATACTCACATCCTCAAGGATTGTCCAAGGAGACAAGTTTCTTGTATAAACTGTGCGGTATCCATGGCATTTGAAGATAAAGAGGCATGTACCAACTTGGATTTGTTAATTCCAGTACTTAAAAAAGAAAGACTTCAACTCAAGAGTCTGCATAATCAATTTTGGAGAAGCTGATTTTGAAGAAAGAAAGTTCAATAAGCGATTTTAGTGATTGCTTATAAGTATAGAGTTTAATTTGCATATGCTTGTTAGGAAACATTGTTTATATTAGTTTCCTACCACTACTGTAGATCTGCAAGGAACAAAAGCTTCTAGGAAAGGCATATGCTGTTTGATATTTTAATGACCGATCTTGGATTGGAGACAAATAAGTTAGCATGTTTATAGTGAAAGACTTACGTAGAATTGTTTTGAAAAAGAGAATGGGTTGTTAGAATTTTTATGATGAATAAATGAAATCCCATAAAGTGTGTTCCCTTGTACTATAGGATATATTCATTTTTCAGTAAGTATGCCTTACCTCAATTTAAAGGTTTATCAAGGTACCTGAGAGCATCAACTTGACAGAGCAGTTACTCCATTCAGAAACTAAAATATAGGGAGGTTAAGTAGTTTTGTATTGTTATTATTGTCACTAGCAAAGCTAACACTGAAATTCTAATCCTTGATTCCTAACCTATGTCTTTGTTACTATAATAACCTAAGTATAACTTAGATTCTTCTATAACTTATTTCTTTAAACTTGTAATTATAAATTTGTTTTGATAATTTTTCCTACTTAGGAAATTAAATGCATTAATTATTTTTTAAAACTCAACTAATTTGCTAAAAATTTAGGGAATTCTCTGTCATGATTAGAGCAAATTGACATCTCCTTCCTTAACTTCAGTAAATTAGATGGACTTAACTATTTCTCAGTGCATCAGCTAAACTGAAGTCCTTGTATTTCAGAAAACAAGATCACCCTTTTGGGGCTTACAGGAAGCTGAGCACCCAAAGTCTCATGCCCTGATATAGCTTTGTACTTTAATCTGCTGACAAGTTTTAATTAAATTGTCATACTGTTGAAAATTTTTGGAAGAAGTTTGCTTTTACAGAAGTATACTGTTGGTACATGGTGTCCAAGCTAGTCACAGATACTATGCCACCAGTTGAAAGAAAGTGATTTCTAAAATTCTTTCACATACTACCATATTCCTTTAAAAAACTAGAAGGTTGAATGAATCTCATTACATTGGCAATAGGAGAGAAAATTTTTTTGTATATTCTCACATTTTTGCTTCATATAACTTGATATTCTTAGTTTGTACACAGTGAGAAAAATACTTTTTATATAAATGACCTGTGTTTCTGATTTTTCAGAGTTTCATGTGCTTATCTTTCTCTCCTAAAATTTAGATCCATGACCAGAACTGTCCTTTGGCAAATGTCATTTGTGAATACTGCAATACCATGCTCATCAGAGAACAGGTATAATGACTTTTTAATAAATTACTATTTCCAAAAATAGTTTAAAGAAGCAAGTTAGTTTTTTAATTTAAAAAAGTTAGGCAAAGTGAATATAGTTGAAGAAGTATTTGAGCTGTGTGAAAATATTTCATATAAATTAATTAAAAACTTACAAAAGAACAAAAAATCCAGCCCTTTGCAGTACTTAAAATTCTTAGTCAATAGCATAATACTTGTTTATGTGAATTCATAAAAATTCCCGAGAAAAACAGGTAATTTTGAGGTAAAAATAATCAGATGAAAGAGTCCCATTTAAAGAAAGAAAAACCATGTTTACACAGTGTAGAATGCAGATCTAGGTATCCAGAGACCAGCTGAGAGAGGGAACAATGAAGTAGAAGCAAGCAGTCTATTCAATAGCAGAGCAGTACTTGTAGTTGCAGCCCCTCAGGCATTTAGGGAAGTTTTGAGATTCTCAGAATTTGTTTTCCCTATGTTGAGTTGTCCTAGAGGCCACTGACAGGACATTGTCAGAACTGGTAATAATAAAAAGCAAAACAAACTATACATTTGGATTACTAATAAAGAAAGGAAAATTCCATCCGATTGCTATCTTCTGACATTTGGGGAGTTAACCAAAATATGTGACTATTATTCACTATTCACCTAAAAATTTGCAATCCCAGAGATAATTATTGATTACCTTATTAGGAAGAAGCCAGCAAGACCTGTCACTTTACCGAACTTTTTCATTTGTCTGTAACGCGAGTCATTTAGTTTTTTTTCCTTACAAAGCCTTAATTTGAAGGTGTTAAACTTTTTTCACTTAGAAAATCCCATCTGCCTGGTTTTCTTTTTTTGCTCTGTCAATATATAAAGGAAGCTATGTAGCACATTTAAACCTAGCAGAAATAAAATATAATGTAGGACAAAACCCTAGGCTAAGAATCAGAACATTTTGATCCTGGTTGTGCCATTAATTTGCTTGCTGATCTCTGGCAAGTTGATCAGTGATCAAACCTGCCCACCAGCCAAATCTGGCCCTGAGCTTTTTTTATAAATCAAGTTTTATTGCTACACATCCATGCCCATGTTTTTATTTGTATGGCTGATTTTTCACATTTATTATCTGACCTGTAACAAAAAAGTTTGTTGATCCCTGTTCTAGATGGTTTGCCCTTAAGAAATGAAGGATTGGGACCAGCATTGTGGTGTAATGGGTAAAGTCATCGCCTGCATCGCCAGTATCCCATATGGGCACCGTTTCATGTCCTAGCTGTTCTACTTCTGATCCAGCTCCCTTTTAATGGCCTGGGAAAAGCAGCAGTTGGCCCAAATGTTTGAGCCCTTGCCACTCATTTGGGAGACCCAAATGAAGCTCTTGGCTTAGTCCTGGTCCAGCCTTGGTTGTCTATGCATCTGAGAAGTGAACCAGCAGATGGAAGACCTCTGCCCCTCCCTCCCTCCCTCCCTCCCTCCCTCCCTCCCTCTCTCTCTCTCTCTCTCTCTCTCCCCCCCACCTCTGTAACTCTGACTTCAAATAAATAAATCTTTATTTAAAAAAAAAAAAGAGCAAGAGAAATGAAAGATTTGGCCTGGTGTTGTGGTATAGTGGGGTAAACTAATGCCTACAACACCAGGCATCCCATATGGGTGCCAGTTCAGGCCCCAGCTGCTCCACTTTTAATCCAGCTCACCTGGGAAAACAGTGAAAGATAGCCTAAGTGCTTGGGTCCCTGCCACCCACATGGGAAACCTGGATGGAATTCCTGGCTTTGGGTTGGCCCAGCCCCTTCTTCCTTCTTTTTCTCTCTGTCTCTGCCTTTCAAGTAAATAAGCCTTTTAATGAGAAATGAAAGAGTGGGTTCAGTGATCTCTAAACTTTCTGCTTGAAATAGCAACTATACAACAATAGCCAAAGTAAATTTCTTTTTTAATTTTTATTTTTTAAAGATTTATTTTGAAAGGCAGAGTTACAGAGAGGGAGAGACATAGATCTTTCATTCACTGGTTCACCTCCCAGTGGCCACAACAACTAGGGCTGGGAAAGGCTGAAGCCAGGAGCTTGGAACCTCATTCAGGTCTCCCACTTGGGTGCAGGGGCCCAAGCACTTGGGCCGTCCTGGCTGCTTTCCCATGTACATTTCAGGAATTGAAAATAGAGCAGCCGGGACGTGAACCTGCACTCATATGGGATGCAGGCATTGGCATGCCAGGGCTTAACCCACTACACTACAATGCCAACCCCACCAAAGTAAATTTCTAAAGAGAATTTGGCAACAGTTTCAAAGAACATGATTCTTTGTAATGAATCTCACCTTAAGGCTGAGACTTTTTAAGCTTTTATTAAATGTGTTTGAAGTGCATTTCTTATACCTGAGTCTCCCTAGTATAGCTAAAATATGCTTGGATTAGCAAAAGGTAAAATGATTTATGAAAGTTGGTCATGAGGGAGGCAATGAATATAGTCCGTGGCTTCAGTGCATTTAAGTAAACTGGTGTCCATTGAATACCCTAGACCACAGTGAGAGACTAGATTGAGTTGTTGAATCTCCAGTTGTTTTCAGAGGGTGTTTTTCTCTGAAATGGCACTAGAGGGTGCCAGTTCCCAGCAACAGGAACAAATTTATTTCCTTGAAGTGAATTTTGAGTGATTTATAACTTTTAGATGTAAATATTTTAAACTCTATGGACTATGTTTCTTTTTCAAAGGTTTATTTATTTATTTATTTGAAAGGCAAAGTTACAGAGAGGCAGAGAGAGAGGTTTTCTATCTGCTGGTTTACTCCCCAGATGGCCGCAATGGCTGGAGCTGTGCCAATCCGAAGTCAGGAGCCAGGAGCTTCTTCCAGTCTCCGACTCTCCTATGTGGGTGGCTGGGGCCCCAAGACTTGGGCCATCTTCCACTGCTTTCCTAGGCCACAGCAGAGAGCTGGATCAGAAGTAGAGCAGCTAGGACTTAAACCAGAGTCCGTATGGGATGCTGGCACTGCAGGCAGTGGCTTTACCCAGTACGCTACAGCACTGGCCCCTATGGGCTACGTTTCTATCACAGCTACTCAACTTGGCCAGTGTAGTGCAAAAGCAGCCATAGGCAATATACAGTTTTGTTTATATGAAATGTAATTTTCATTCTAACATGCAGGTAAAAACATTTTTCACCCTGTGTTCTGATTTTCAGATGCCTAATCATTATGATCTAGACTGCCCTACCGCTCCAATTCCATGTACATTCAGTACTTTTGGCTGCCATGAAAAGGTAAGTTACATTTTCTTTAATTCTTGATAAGTCAAAAACATAGAGTTATGTAGTCTTGTGAAGAATACCAACAAAAACATAAATGTTTATGAAACAGTGTGACAAATCGTATAATGTAGAGCCAGATGTGAATGCTGCGGACAGAAGCAAAGGCACATTTAGCAGTGCTTAACGCTTCCAGGCTGACTTGGCACAACACGATGTTTGCATTAATGGATTAAAAATTTTTGGTGATTGTACTCAGAGGGAAAGGATTTAGGAGAAGGGAATGTTTGAAGATAATGGAGAAAGGGGATAGTGAATAAGACCTCGGAGATATCCAAAAGAGGTAGGTGCCACCATTCATCTTAGACAAGAGGGAGTCATCTCAGAGTCAGGAAAGAGTGATGTAGATTCTGATATTGGTGTAGGTAGGAATGAGATGTATCTGACTGAAAGCTGACAGAGTATTTGCCAAATAGCCTCCGTGTTTCGGAGAATTGAGAGGCAGGATCATCCCCTTGAATGGAATCTGATGAAGTGGAATAGTAAAGGAAGTGATCATGGTACTTAGAACCTCTTTTAGCCTGACTAGGTCTTTATCCTACTTTTCAAAGCATCAATTCCCCACCTAAGGCTTCTGCTTGATTTTTTAGATGCAGAGGAATCACTTGGCACGCCACCTACAAGAGAAAACCCAGTTGCACATGAGAATGTTGGCCCAGGCTGTTCATAGTTTGAACCTTGCTTTAACTCCCATACCTCCACGTGATGTGCCTCAGTACGATGTTCCTTCTCAGCCCCGGGTTCCCTCTGGGTATCCAGAGGGCCACAACTTCCAGGAAACTATTCAGCAGTTAGAGGGTCGCCTTGTAAGACAAGACCATCAAATTAGGGAGCTGACTGCAAAAATGGAAACTCAGAGCATGTATGTAAGTGAGCTCAAAAGAACTATTCGAACCCTTGAGGACAAAGTTGCTGAAATTGAAGCACAGCAGTGTAATGGAATTTACATCTGGAAGATCGGCAACTTTGGGATGCATTTAAAATCTCAAGAAGAGGAGAAACCTGTTGTTATTCACAGCCCTGGATTCTACACGGGCAAACCCGGATACAAACTCTGCATGCGCTTGCACCTTCAGTTACCAACTGCTCAGCGCTGTGCAAACTATATATCCCTCTTTGTGCATACAATGCAAGGAGAGTATGACAGCCACCTTCCTTGGCCCTTCCAGGGTACAATACGCCTTACAATTCTTGATCAGTCTGAAGCACCCATAAGGCAAAACCATGAAGAGATAATGGATGCCAAACCAGAGTTACTTGCCTTCCAGCGGCCCACAATTCCACGGAACCCAAAAGGTTTTGGCTATGTAACTTTTATGCACCTTGAAGCCTTACGACAAAGAACCTTTATAAAGGATGATACGTTATTAGTGCGCTGTGAAGTCTCTACCCGCTTTGACATGGGTAGCCTTCGGAGGGAGGGTTTTCAGCCTCGAAGTACTGATGCAGGGGTATAGCAACTTCTCATTTGTTCAGAACAACTGTCTGAAGAAAACAGTGCCTTTCCTTGCTCTGTTCTCAAACATGTCAAGCAGAAAAAAAGGGGTGGGGGGGGAGGCAGTGGGAAAGATGGAATGCCCACCAGTGAATGTTGTTAGAAAGGTCACTTACCACTTCTGATACAAGTGTCTGAGGCAGTTTTTCCTCGGGAATCTACGCTTTGAAATAGATTCCCTCCGAAGTGCCTGTGGCATGTGGCCGCAGCTGTCCCATCAGTCAGTATACCTCTCTTGTACTTTCATGGGCTTTTTCTCCAGTATGTTTCATGTCAAAAAGTCCACAGACTGCTGAAACTCAAATCTTTAGTAACAATGGACTTTCCTTAAAACTGCAGCTTATTTTTATAGCGTTATATGTAATATATTAAACATGAGAATCACTACTGCCTTGTGCTAGTGCCAGCGAGAAGGGTAACTGCTCTGGAGAGTTGAGTTCTCGTTTTAATTGACCTCCTATAGATTTCAGAGGATTTGAACCAAAATCCTTGGAAAGCTTAAGTTCTCATTTTCCCCCATCCGAGGTGTCAACTAAGGATATTCAGGGACT
Organism: Oryctolagus cuniculus; assembly: GCF_964237555.1. Classification (NCBI taxonomy): domain Eukaryota; kingdom Metazoa; phylum Chordata; class Mammalia; order Lagomorpha; family Leporidae; genus Oryctolagus; species Oryctolagus cuniculus. The sequence goes on from NC_091432.1 coordinate 29,542,912, forward strand.
AGTTTAAAACCCTAAATACAACCTTACTTATTTAGTGTAACATGTTGTCTGTCACTTGTTTAAGTGGTCTATTCTGCCTTATGTTTCCTTGAGACCACAAAGTAGCATTTCTGTAGGGTTTGTAACGTTGGGAACCAGCAAATATGAGCTGCTCAGGTTGTGTTCCTTGAACCCTTGGTCTGTTTAGTGCAGAGTGAATTCCACAGCCTTGTACGTGTCTTCTGTTTTTACATGCACAGTCACCAACATAAAAATGAAGTGATTCAGCATTGCTGGTGACAGAAGCTAGATGCACAGAAATTTTTCTGCTGTTTTGAATACTCTCTGGTTTAGTTCAATAGACCGAAATAAATTGATTTCCTGAAAAGATAATTTCCTAAAACTTTCCATCTTTGGAGGTGCCTGAGGGGTCACTAAACTGAGATTGGAAGACATGGTGGTCGTCTCACAGCCTTGCCTGAGTAGGTCCTCTATCCAGCAGGTCGCAGGAGGGGCCTGTGTAATATACTGAAGTAGCCAGATGTTCCTAACATGGATAGGTGGGTTTTCTGCCACTGTGTATTTGTTGAAGGCCTGTAGATGTAAAATGTGCTGGTATCTAGTTCTCAGAGCCCCACAGCTAGGCACTTAAAAAGAATTTAAGAGGTTCCATCCACGATGCTGTCTACATAAGGTTTTCAAAAGCTGTGTGGTCATGAGAGATGGTATGGTACCTCCAGAGAGGCCAGCTCAGCCCCTGACCGGTGTTTAAGGGGAAGCCAAGAGTGCTTGTTTGTGGAGAAGAGTCTGGTTTGGGTTCCGGCAGCCCTGGCAGGTCTCGCCTTGGCCTTTCCCTTTCCTTTCCTCTCTCCCCTCCCTACCCACCCCACCTTTCGCTTCCCTATCTGGTGAGTTTGTTACACAGTGACAGTAAGGTTGCTCACAGGCTGTGTGCCCTGCGCTGCGCTCAGCATCACCACAAGGCTCACCTCTGGTTACGTGTGTCTATGCCCCCTGACCGGTTCTGGAGAATCATGGCAGCACCTCCCTCACCACAGCGAAACCTGCACAGCTGCATTCCTGTGGTGGTTTTTCAATGAATAAATAATTACCAAGTTCCACTGAAAAAGTAAATGGTAGTTTTTATTTGTATACAAAAATCCTGAAGGAAATATACTAAACTATTTTTGATGCCTAATTTTCTTTGTGCATTCTTATTTTTAAAAAAATATTTTCTACAATAAATGTATCCTTTTATCAAAAAGAATTAACTGTTGCCATAAAATATTCTTAAACCCCTCCCCCCAGTGAAAAGGAAATGGTATTTAAAAGTTTCCTGGTCAAATATCTATTAAAAGCATGTCTGTGTATCAGGTACTAAGAGGAGTCATTTCCTGCCTTGGTTACAAGGGTGTGCTATTTTTTTTTTATTAACCTCACAAGTCCTAAAGTTTTTTGCTCAAATTCATCTTTTCTTGGCTTCATGTTTCCCATCTGTAAAATAAGTTGGATTAGATCTTTCTAAGCTGCCCTCCAACCATAAAATTCTGTCTTAAGAAATTAATTTCTAACTAGCATAACATTAGCAATACTTATGAAATGATTTTGCTGGTAAAAAATTGGTTTCACTTTTTATTTGCCGACACTAACACTACTTTAAGGAAGTATCTGTTATCTGGGTCACATCTTAATTAAAATGAATGTTATTTTTAACCTTTATCATTTGGTATTTTATAACAAGCCAACCAGCTATTTTACATTATTCATTGTGGATATGGAGTAGTAAAAATGCTCATGCTGTCATTCCAAGTAGAAGAATTGATAGGACTCAACTCAGCTTCAGAATCTGGAAAGTTTTCTCTTTCCTTACATTTTTCAAATTTTGTCCCCCACTTTTTTTTTAGATTAAATCCATTTGAGAAGCAGAGTTAGAGAGAGGGAGGGAGATAGAGAGGTCTTCATCTGCTGGCTCACTCCCCAAATGGCCACAACTGCCGGATCTGGACTAATCCAAAGCCAGGAGCTTCCTCCAGGTCTCCCATGTGAGTAGAGAGGCCCAAGCATCTGGGCCATTCTCCACTGCTCCACCAGCAAGGAGCTAGATCAGAAGTGGAACAGCCAGGACCCAGACCAGTGCTCAAATGGGATACCGGCGCCACAAGCGGAGGCTTAACCTACTGCACCACAGCACCAGCCCCTACCCCACTCTTAAACATGGTAATTTCACCTAGTTGGCATACAAACATTTGAAGTCTCTGTCTTTCTGTGTATTTTAAGATTTTACTTACTTAATTCAGAGGGAGTGTTACAGAGAGGGAGAGAGAGAGGGTCTTCCATCCACTGGTTCACTCCCCAGATGGCTGCAATGGTTGGAGCTGAGCCAATCTGAAGCCAGGACCCAGGAGTTTCCTCTGGGTCTCCCATGCAGGTGCAGGGGCCCAAATACTTGGGCCATCCTCTATGGCTTTCCCAGGCCATAGCAGAGAGCTGGATTGGAAGATGAGCAGCCAGACATGAACCGGTGCCCATAAGGGATGCCAGTGCTGCAGGCAGAGGCTTATTAGCCCACTCCACCACAGTGCTTGCTAGCCCCCCTATTCATTAGCCATCTAATAGTCATCTTTTGGCATCATTCTGGGACAATGCTGGAATTGGGGGGGGGGGGGGGGATAAAAAGTTTCCTGGTTTTCCAGAGATGCCCAATCCAGTGCTGAATGAAAATTGCTGCAACTCAGGTGTTTTGTTATTGGAAAACAAGTCTGGATGTTGATTTGTAGTTTGGTGGTTTGGTTTGTTACTATTCTTCGGCTGTTGCAACAGTGACACTTCCTGGCTTCACTACAATGTGGTTCTGTTTTTACTATGGGGATGAATAGCAGAGAAAGGTGAAATAGAATGAAGGTGAGTTTTTTTGCCCTAATGTTGGATGATCCCTAGCAGTTAACTTTTTTTTTTTTTTATTTGACAGAGTTACAGACAGAGAGAGAGAGAGAAAGGTCCTCCTTCCGTCAGTTCACTCCGCCAATGGCCACCACGGCCGATGCTGCGCCAATCCAAAGCCAGGAGCCAGGTGCTTCCTCCTGGTCTCCCATGCTGGCTCAGGGACCAAGCACTTGGGCCATCCTCCACTGCCCCCCACCACTCGGGCCACAGCAGAGAGCTGGACCAGAAGCAGGGCAACCGGGACTAGAACCCGGTGCCCATATGGGATGCCGGCACCACAGGCAGAGGATTAACCAACCAAGTGAGCCACGGCGTCGGCCCCTGTAGCAGTTAATTTTTGTCACTGGCATAAAATGTTCTCCATAATGGGTTTTATACCAGGAACTCTTTTTTTTTTTTTTTTAAGATTTATTTATTTATTTGAAAGTCAGAGTTACATAGAGGAGAGGCAGAGAGAGAGAGGTCTTCCATCTGATGGCTTACTCCCCAATTGGCTGCAACAGCCAGAGCTGCGCCGATCTGAAGTCAGGAGCCAGGAGCTTTTTCGGGATCTCCCACGCGGGTGCAGGGGCCCAAGGGCTTGGGCCATCTTCCACTGCCTTCCCAGGCCATAGCAGAGAGCTGGATCAGAAGTGGAGCAGCCAGGACTAGAGCCAGCGCCCATATGGGATGCCTGCGGTTCAGGCCAGGGCATTAACCCGCTGTGCCATAGTGCAGGCCCCCAGGAACTATTTGATAACTAGGAGCATGCTGATGAATTCTGGGTTTAATTAGAATATATGCTTTTTCCAAAGGACAATTGTTTGTCATTCCTTTATCCAGAGATTCCTCAAGTATCTGGCAGCCAGAAAATGTTTTTAAATATCAGATTTTTTCTAGCTTAAGACTGAAATTTGTGTGTAGTAAGGGGGGAGGGTGTTTAAAAAAAAAAAAAAAAAAAAAAAAAAAAAAAAAAACAGAGCCAGACAGAGAAGAGCTCCCATCCACTCATTTACCCCTCTAAATGCCTGAAGTTGAGCTAAATTCAGAGCCAAAATCCAGGAACTCGATTGAACTCAATCCAGCTCTCCAAGATGCTTTCCAGGAACCCAATTACTTGACCATTATTGGCTCCATGGTCTGCATTTGCAGGAAGCTGGAGCCAGAGCCAGGAATCCAGTTCAAGCACTCTGATGTGGGGCATGGATGTGTTAATAACCACATGGCCAAATGCCTCCCCCAGGAAGTATTTTTAAAATTAGTTACTAGTTGGCCAGCGCCACGGCTCATTTGGCTAGTCCTCCGCCTGCGGCACTGGCACCCTGGGTTCTAGTCCCAGTCAGGGCACCGGATTCTGTCCCGGTTGCTCCTCTTCCAGTCCAGCTCTCTGCTGTGGCCCGGGAGTGCAGTGGAGGATGGCCCAAGTGCTTGGGCCCTGCACCCGCATGGGAAACCAGGAAGAGGCACCTGGCTCCTGGCTTTGGATTGGCGCAGCGCACCAGGAAGACCTCTCTCTCTCTGTCTCTCTCTCTCTGTCTGTCTCTCTCTGTCTCATTCTGCCTGTCAAAAAAAGGAAAAATCAGTTACTAGCATAGCATGGCTTTTTTTTTTTTTTTTTTTGCTTGCCTCAATTAAATTCTACTCATTGTCTTACATAAAATACTATTAAATTTTTGTGTGTGTATCCCAGTGCCTTAAGGAAATGAAAAAGGAAGAACAAATAAGAATGTTTTCCTTTTGAAATACATTCCTTTTATATTCCCAGGTTCACATGATAGGCTGTAACTAGCTTCACATTTGCTGTCCTGTGTACAGAATGAAGTGGGCACTTTCGTATTCCCAAGTGCAAAAGGATGATACCGTGAAAGCAAAGAATGAATCTCAGCAGATTCTAACAATTATAACCTGCATTTTTAGTCAAAGACAAACTTCCAGAGAGTTGCCCACTGGCTGCACTAAGCATCACCCGTGCCTGTCATGTTTGAAAGCCCCCTTCCCCATTCAAGTTGCTATAGACCCCAAATCTGAAAAACAGTTCCAGGAGGGGAAAACATTTTATGAGAAGAACAAATGAGGTGGTCCTTTTCCTCTGGGGAGGGGCTTTCTCCGCAGGGCAGTAACCCCGCCTGCGAGACAGAGGGGGAAGAAGGGCAGGCTCCTCTGGAGGTACAGCCGTGCTGGGAAGTCACGAGGTGAAGATGAACTGCGCTGAATGTCCTGTCAGCACAGCCTGGTGCAGTTACACACTCGGCTAATGGTGGGTGAAAGCAACGGTTGAAGCGGACTGATCTCTGGTAGCGTCTTTGTCGTGTGAGTTCTAGGTGGTAAGGAACACACATGACTTTTCCTGCTTTCTTCTGCCAGCAGGTTGTGATGAGTCTTCAAGACTTGTACAAAGAATACCCAGCACTGGAGTCTGCAGTTACATTCCATCACTTAATAGGTAGCACTTGGAATGAGTTTTCAAGTTTGGTTTCTCTTTAAACATCTCCTAAAACAACTGAACAACTCTAGTCAACATCTTTGGGGGGAACTTATGATATTTGTGTTATGACTGGAAATGTTGTCCTCACATTAAGCTAACTTTAAACTGTTGTGCGAATGTTACCCTGAATTTGAATCTTATTTATTTTGCCAGAAGGGTTATTTTTATAGTAGGTTTAGTTGAAAGTCCTTGATCATTTGTGCAGAATATTCTAATGTTATTTTCACACTTGATAAATTATCCAATTAATTTCTCTGGTTAAGTGTAATTTGAGGCACATTTTGCTCATACAAGCTTCTAGGCTTATGTTCCCTGAGGGCTGAAGATGCAGTGTAATTTAGCATATAAACCACTAAATTAGGAGCTGAAATACAAGTTTTGCTCCTGACCAACCATGGGTAAATCATTTTTCTTTGTGTCTATTTCTCTACCTGTAAAATGGGAACTAGAAATTTATATTTAGATGTTATTAATATGTTACATCTATTCACATGGGATCTGTTTTTTAAAAACATTTTTTGAATCCAGGGAGGCCTTCTATAATTCTATAACTGTGCGACAACCTATGGAATGAAATATGACTTGAAAAATTGAAACATCCAGTGGTCAAAATATCAAAAAGCCTGCTATTACTTAGAAATTGCTGTTGACATGAGATTTGTAAGCAGTCATTGTAATCCACTTGAACCCTGAAAACAGGTGCTTTATGAGAGGGAATGAATGCAAACTGAGGGTAGGGAGGACACTAATGACAGAAAGACCACATGGGTATTTAGTTTTAAGAGCAAGTTGTAGGGCCGGTGCTGTGGAGTAGTGGGTAAAGCCGCTGCCTGCAGTGCCAGCATCCCCTATGGGCGCCAGTTTGAGTCCCAGCTGCTCCACCTCCAAACCAGCTCTCTGCTATGGCCTGGGAAAGCAGTGGAAATGGTTCAAGTCCTTGGGCCAGGAAGAAGCTCCTGGCTCCTTGCTCCTGGCTCCAGATCAGTTTTGGAGAGTGAACCAGCAGATAGAAGACCTCTCTCTCTCTCTCTCTCTCACTTGGCTTTTCATATAAATAAATAAGTAAATCTTTAAACACACACACACAAGTTGTATTGAAGGGCTGGGTTAAAGAAATTAACCAGATGCAGTGCAACACACATTCCATTACTGCCCCTGCCACTACCACATAGGACAAATAAACAAGCTCTGCTCCTGCTGTAGCCTGGCCTCGGATGGTCTCCATCAGGTCAGTGGCACTGAACTGCAGCATTGACTGAGGAAGGTTTTGAACAGGGTCTGCTCCATTCGATAGATAAGTGTGCCCTGTGCTTTCTAAACCCAGCTTGTGAATGTGGATCCACATTGATCTCACATAGACACCAAGGATTTTGGCTTCAGGTTCCACCTTAGTGGTTGCAAAGATATGACACAAACAGTGTTTCTTGAATGGCATCTTACTGAACACTATTTTAGGAAAAAATATCAGACTGAAGTGCCTACTCCCTTACCTTCGTTGTTCCCTATTGCTATATATTGCAATGATATCTTTACCATGAGACATAAATACATGTATGTATAACATATAAATACATGTATGTATTTCTGTGTAAATAATAGCAATATTCCAAGTGGTTTTTAAAAGACTTTGAGAGGCAGAGATCCAGACAGGAGACCTCCCATCCCCTGACTCGCTCCGCAAATGTGGAATGGAGGCTGAGGCCGAAATTCAACCCAGGGCTCCCCACTGGGTGGCAGGCACCAACTACTTGCAGCCGTCACTCCCGCCTCCCAGAGTGTGCATTAGGATGCTGGAGTCAGGAGCAGAGCTGGGTGTTGAATCCAGACACTGCGATGTGGAAGGTGGGTGTCTTAAAGTGCTAGGCCGAACAGCCACCCCCACAAGTGGTTTCTAATACAACAGCTGGATTGCTTTGATTTTTGCATTACTGGTGTTCTCTCACGGGGACTGTGATGCACTACATTGGGAGGGAAGAACACCACCAGGCACACGTTTTCACTTGAGCTATAAAGAACTAATACCTTGCTCCTTCAGGAAATGGTAAATGAGGAACCGTTCTAGTTCTTGGTTTAGGTTGTGGTTTCTGCCCTGGGGCCTTTAAGGCTGCATTTCATGAAACAAAATTAGGTCATACAGAGAACCTTCCACAAGCACTGTAGGCACAATGAGAAAAACAGACACACAGAGATGCGTGTAGCCAGATAACAACATGAATCTGTTTGCAGCAATTAAGCTCCGTCCTCCCCAGCTGCAGGACTGTAGCTCCCCTGCCCTCTGCTTATTAGTAAACTCCCTGGATGAAGCTGCTCCATCGTTGGGTTATTAAAAGCACTTTTACTTCGCAGAGTACGAACTCCTGAAGGCTGTTATAAAACCACCCTGAAAAGCAGGGTCCAAGATCCTGAAAAACGATCCTTCCCACTTGCTGCTCTAACCTAATTGGCAATGGGCCTGGCTTCTGTCTTGCAATCCCAGCTTCAGTTTCCCCCTCAGGTCATTAAACAGGAAGAAGTTCTTAAAGAAATTAGCCTGTCATCCTTTCAGGACAGTGAGGAGCCTGAAAGTAAAATGGATTTCTAACCTAATCTGATACTCCTTTGCCACATGGTGAAAGGAGACACGGAAAAACATGCTTTTGTACAACTAGGCTCATAGAGCTGAATCGGACTTCTTTTTCGTGCCTGTAGGGTCAGTGTTTTTACAGGTTTGTTTTTTTCCCCTGCATGACCCACAATAAAATTCACAGCTAGATGGAAAAATATGTACACTGGCTCTATTGAAATAAAAGGTTTATAAAAAAAAAACACTCTCTTTTTCTATGTCTAATGCATTTGGTATGTTCTGTTCTTTTTTGCTATTAAAATATAGCCCAGAAAACAAATTGTCGTGGGGTGCCTGAGTCCAGTTTCTTGTCTCCAGTGCAAGAAGAAATTCAAGGATGAGACCTAGGTGGAAGTCAGCAGAGAAGCAAGATGTGTTTGCATGCAGATTTATGTACTTGCAAAGCGTGGGCATGCTGAATAGAGAGCTGCACGCGGCGAGGTTGAGGCTGAGGTTCGGCTCCATCCCTTTGAAGGATCTGGAGGCGAGGCTTAGTTAAAATATTTCTAGGAGGCAGAGTTTTATCTGGGGTTTTGAGTACTGACCATTTCCTCTCCCTTTTTTGGAAATCCCAGGAGTGTCAAGGCATCAGGTACCTGATGGGACCAAGAGCGTCAACTGTGGTAATTTTGTTACAGTGACAGTGTAGTGAGCTAAAGGTCAGTGACATTACAGAGAACTAAAGGTCACTGAGAGGATGCGGCCGGCAGCCATCTGGGATATTTTTTGGCCAGCTCCAGTGCTGAGCAGTAGTTTCACCAAAGCTGTGGTTTTCCACTGCACGGAAAGTGGGGGTTGATGAGTGCCATTGGGGCTGCTGATAGCTCCTCCTTGCTAGCTGTCTCCTCACCTACCTCAAAATGCGCTCATCAGTCTGCACCTTACCTGTTGAGTCCAGATCTGAGGATGTAAAGCACCCCACAAGTTTAAGACCACATTCTCACAGACACATTGTCAAGGGCCTTCAGGCCACAGGGGTTAGCACTGACCTCCAGAGATGCTGTCTTCAGGGTCCTCCTAGCCTTGCCTTGCTCTTGTTCCTGCAGCCTGGGGTCCAGTTGTCCAGCCCCCTGCAGCGTGACCCCTCAGGGCCTGGCCTGCCACACTTGCCTCTCCTTTCTTTGGCCTGGAGTCCGTTGTCTTGTGGAGGGAAAGTCCAATCTCGCTCTGCTTCTCTGAGTCTCAGGTCCTCTCCTGCTCCACCTCTGTTAATTCTAAGGAGTCAAGCTTTGGAAAAACAAAATCCAGATTTACAAACTCCTTTTTTTGCTTGCTGTTTACTTGTAGTTTGTTTGCTTTGCTACATACCTCCTCCCAGGCAATGAGGGTTAGTTTTAGTCACCTGTTTTAATAAAGCAGTAAGGAAAAGGAGGGAGGTGGGATTTTTTAATATATCAAAAAATTACAGGGCCAGCGCTGTGGTGTAGCAGGTAAAAAGCCGCTGCCTGCAGTGCCGGCATCCCATATGGGCACCGGTTCGAGTCCTGGCTGTTCCACTTCCTATCTAGCTCTCTGCTGTGGCCTGGGAAAGCAGAAGATGGCTCAAGTCCTTGGGACCCTGAACCTACATGGGAGACCCAGAAGAAGCTCCTGGCTCCTGGCTTCAGATCAGTGCATCTCCGGCTGTTGGGCCATCTGGGGAGTGAACCAGTGCATGGAAGACCTCTCTCTGCCTCTACTTCTCTGTAACTCTAACTTTCACATAAAATAAATAAATCTTTAAAAAAATTACAGCATTGAGCATCTCCTTAATTGGATAATTTTTTAAAAAATATTTATTTGAAAGAGTTACAGAGAGAGAAGGAGAGACAAAGGGAAAGAGAGAGCCAGCCTCCATCCCCTGGTTCACTCCCCAAATGGCCACAATGGACAGGGGTGGGTCAGACTGAAGCCAGGAGCCAGGAGCTTCTACTGGGTCTCCTGCTTGGGTGCATTCCACTGTTTTCCCAGGTGTATTTGCAGGAAGCTGGATCGGAAGTGGACAGGACTCGAACTGGTGCCCATATGGGATGCCGGCATCACAGGCTGCTGCTTAACCTGCTATGTCACAATGCTGGCCCGGGGCTTTTAAGAAAAGGGCCAGTGCCCTCTTAGATGGGAATCAGGTATAATACAACTTTGGCTCTTTTTAAAGAATAATGGGATAAAAAAAAAAAAAAACAGTTTTAGGCCTCTTATACAGACAGCAAATGAGCATGTGTTAACAATTTTATTTAACTCTTAATGAGGGAACAAGCCAGGTGTTATGACCAGTTCAAAGGAGAATCCAAAGAACAGATACGCCTAGACCAGAAATGTTGAAACAAATAGGCAAATAGAGGCAAACCAGCTCCTTTCACAGTGGAGGAGGGAAGTGAACAGGATGTAATTTTCATTGTAAACTAAGCTTCCTCAGAATAAGAATCAAGTAAGCCTGAAGGTACGCTCTAGACAGTGTCTAGTATTCCACTGAAGCACAAATTGTCCCCACACCTGTGGTGACGATAGTTCAATGCAATGTGTGAATGATGAACGGTGTACCCAGTGTCACCTAGAACTGCACTACCGTGTTAGCTGGTGTGAGACAGGAGCTTTTTATACCTCCTACAAAATGCCAAACTTGGAAGACCTTGCGTGGCAAGGCAGTAGAACAAGCCCATGTTGAATAAGACCCACATGGCAGTAGGTGGCAGCAAAGCTCTACTCCTCATGAATGCAGCCTTCAAAAAGAAATTTGTGAAACAGAACTAACCTCGAGTCCTTGGACCTTTAAGGAGTTCATAAATCCCCCCTGAGATGATACGCAAAAAGTTGTACTTGGTGAGTTTTCTGGAAATAGAGTCCTTAAATTTTGATGGAAACTGCGAAGCCCTTTGCTCAAATATTGGAACTCCCCTGTCCCAGTTGTGTTTGCAGGTTGGCTGCCAAATCAGCTTCAAGTTAGAAACACCTGAGGAGTTATTAAATTGACTAAAAAAAAAAAGCACTTATGTGGGGCCAATAAAGAGTTGAATGTCAGCAAACTCATGTAGTGTAAACTATATATACAGATTCCTGGTCACCCCTGCACCACCTCCGTACTAATACAGCTAAGGGGTGAATGAACATCTGACATGAGATGCCACATCCAACCTGAAAGTGAGGAAAATGGACTGTTGGGACTCCAGTCCATCCCAAGACTTCAACGTGCAACCCCTGTCCTCTGTGACCAATGATGGCCAATATGGCATTAAGATCATCGCCAGCACCCAGTTGGCTTTCTCAAGGTGTCGAGGTGTCTGAGGATTACCAGCCTTAGAATCTCCTAAGTTGCTTATTAAAATGCACATCACACACACCCTGAATTAGAGGCTCTGAAAGGGGTGCTGGGGACTCTGCATTCTCAATGAGGCATCCAAGGTGACTCGTATCTGAAGGGTGAGCAATCGCAGAAGAGAGGGAAGTATGGATAGAGGTGAATCCGCAACGTGGGAGGATAATTTATTGAGATGCTAAAACCATGACTCTTCAAATACAGAATGGACACATGTCAAAGGTTTTGTTCAAATCATTAATGACTGCATCGTTAGATGGTAAAGCTGAGTCTAAGAGCACTTGAGGAGAGTTTGTATAATCCACCAGGAAAAGCATTGTTAAAACAAAAAGGAGGAGTGGATGTTGTGGTACAGTGGGTTAAGCCACTGTTTGGGACACCAGAATCCCATATCAGGGTGCCTAGTTCGAGTCTCAACTCTTTCACTTCCAATCCAGCTTCCTGCACCTGCGCGTCCTTGGAGGCAGCAGTGATGGCTCAAGTCCTTGAGTTCTAAGAGGTTCGAATGGAGTTCCAGGCTCTTGGCTTCAGCCTGGCTCAGCCCCAGCTAGTGCAAGCATTTGGGAAGTGAATGAGCAGATGAAAGATTCTCTCTCTCCCTCCCCCTCCTTCTGCCTCTCTCTGTCACTCTACCTTTCAAATAAGTAAAAATAAACATTTTTTAAAATGAAAAAGAATGTTAGACTGAGATTGCTAGATTATAGATAAACAATTTACAGTTTTACAGGCTAACAAAAAATCAGGACATCATTCTTGCAAGACAAAAATATACATAATATACACATAACTTCACAGTACCTGACTTCTAAACAAATAATAAAGTCACATAGATACACCTTAGAAAATTAGATAATCCTTGTGCAGGCATGTTAAATAATTCTGTAGGACCCTGAAAGGACAACTTTCTGCTTGCTTTCTTCGATTTAAGTAATTATTCTTTATAGTGAAACAGGAAGTGTTTGGAATCTATACCACTGGGTGAGAAAATTCGGGCTGGAGTCATCTCAAAAGCAAGAACCAGTTATTTCAGAAGGTGGAACAACTCAGATGATATGTAGAACTCATATTCAACCTCTTTGGGTTTATTTTAGACACTGGCTACAGTCACTTCCTTTGGTTTTTCTAATGAGTGATTTGTCATCTCCATAGCTATTTTGCTTCACTGGTCGGTCACTCCCTGATAACTTCTCTCAGAAATTTAACCTAAAAGTTTACTAAGGCTTTAAACTTTGTTCTTTTGTTTTTAATCTAAAATCTCATGTTTTATTTAAATGTCAGAAATATTCTCTGGGGCCAGCATTGTGGCTTAGCGGGTAAAGCTACCACCTGCAATGCCAGCATCTCATATGGGCATACATGGCCTGGGAAAAGCAGCGGAGGACGGACTAAGTGCTTGGGCCCCTGCTACTCATGTGGGAGGCCTGGAAGAAGCTGCTGCCTCCTGGCTTCAGCCTGGCCCAGCCCTGGCCATTGCAGCCATCTGGGGAGTGAACTGGCAGATAGAAAACCTCTCTCTGTCTCTCTGCTCTCTCTCTAACTTTCAAATAAATCAATCTTAAAAAAATATTCTCTGAATTTTATGAAACAATTGTCCTCCTGGGAGACTGAAATGTGACCATCAAGAAACATGAACTTAAATAGAAAACCATGTGTCCCAATCCAACCTCAGTGTTTTCATAACTTCTTTTTGCCTTTAGAGGATTAGTTTAGGAATGAATAACTCCACTGGGAATAAACATCTGAAATTTAGCAACTTCTTCATTTCAGTTCCTTCTACTAATTTCAAGTAAAATTAAAATTTAGGGTTTTTTCCCTTTTGGTAAATAGATCTTTCAGTGATTATCTGTAAATGGGATTACAGAAATTTATTTTCTTATTTGTACTTTTCTATATTTTTCCTTTTTTAACCAACAATGTCTTTTTTATTAAATTTAAGTTTTTTTTTTTTTAAAAGATTTATTTATTTGAGAGGCAGAGTTACAGAAAGAGAGGGACAGACAGAGAGAGAGAGAGAGAGAGGTCTTCCATACACTGGTTCACTCCCCAGATTTCCTCAGTGGCTATAGAGTTGAGCTGTTCCGAAGCCAGGAGCCAGGAGCTTCTTCTGGGTCTCCCATGTAGGTGCAGGGGCCCAAGCACCTAGGCCATCTTCCACTGCTTTCCCAGGCCATTAGCAGGGAGCTGGATTGGAATTGGAGCAACCAGGACTTAAACCGGTGCCCATACAGGATGCTGGCAGACGGAGGCTTAACCTACTACGCCATAGCACCTGTCCCTTATTAAATTAATTTTTTAAAAAGCTCACTTCATTGATCAAATTTACTATTCTTTAAGGTACTGATAATAAGAGCATCTACCACTTACTATTATACATTTTTGAAAAATATAATTGAAGTTTTATCTAAAATTATTGAGGTATATGTTACATAACAAAATCCACCTATTTCAGATATTTATATAGCGATATTTGTTCATAATAGCAGAAGAGGTGAAAACAACCCAAATGTCTATCAACAAGTAAATGGTTAAACAAAATGTGGTATATGTATATATGGGAAATTTTTCATTTTTTAATTTTCTTAAAAAATCATTTAATTTTTTTTAAAGAATTATTTATTTTTTTTGAAAGTGAGAACTACACAAAAAGAGGAGAGGCAGAGAAAGAGAGAGAGGTCTTCCATCTGCTGGTTCACTTCCTAGTTGGCCACAATGGCCGGAGTTGCACCGATCTGAATCCAGGAGCCAGGAGCTTCCTCTGGGTCTCCCACATGGGTACAGGGGCCCAAGAACTTGGGCTATCTTCTACTGCTTTCCCAGGTCAGAGCAGAGAGCTGGATAGGAAGTGGAGCAGCCAGGACTCAAACTGGCGCCCATATGGGATGTTGGCACTGCAGGCGCCAGTTTTACCCACTATGCCACAGTGCTGGCCCCAATTATTTACTTATTTGAGTGACAGCCAGAGAGAGAGATCTTCCACTGCTAGTTCACACCCTAAATGGTCACAACAGCCAGGTCTTAACCAGGTCAAAGCCAAGAGCCAGGAACTCCATCCTGGTCTCCCACATGGGTGGCAAGGGCCCAAGCACTCGAGCCATCTTCCACTGCCTGCCTACGTGCATTACCAGGGAGCTGGATTGGAAGCCGAGTAGCTGGAACACAAACCAGCTCTCCATTGCAAGTGGCGATGAATCTGCTAAGTCACAACACAACTGGTCTCTATTTGAGAGGCAGACAGATGATGAGAGAGAGAGAGAATGAGAGAGAGATGGATGTGTGTGCATATATATATATAGAGAGAGAGAAAGGACACACTCCCATCCACTGGTTCAAGAGTTGAGGCTGGTCTGGGGCCAGGGCCAACAATCAGAACGCAATCCAGGTCTTTCATGAGGGTGGCAGGGAGTCTAACTACTTGAGCTATCACCACTATCTCCCAGGGTCTGCTTTTCCAGGAGGCTGGAGTCAGGAGTCAGACCCAGGAATGGAACATAGACTCTCCAATGTGGGATGTGAGTGTCTTAACCACTAGGCCAAACACCCATCTCATAGAATAGAATATTTATTCATCCTTGAAGACAGTGTGCCGAGAAAAATAAGCCAGTTTAAAAGGGACGAATAGTGTATGATTTCCCTTACACAACTTTATAGAGACAAAAAGTAGAAGGGTGGCTACCAGGGGCTGGGAGGAAGAGGACGTGAGCTACCAGGGTTTAATGGATACAGAGTTTGAGCTGAAGAAAATGACATGTTTCTGGAGAGGGATGGTAGTGACGGATGTGCAACAGTGTAGACGTATTAATGCCACAAAACTGCACACTCCAGAATGTTTGAAGTGGCAGTTTATGTTGTACACATTTTACCACAATAAAAAAGGGAAATGTTTTCACCGGTTTCAGGTTTCCATAAATTTGAGTAACTTTACGAAGTGGTGCAACATCATCAGCACAGATTAGTTTCAGAACATGCTCATCACTGCAAGATGATGCCCGTTTACAGTTAATTCCTGCCTCCCCCTCCAACCCCAGGAAGTCTCTTGATGCACTTTCTGGCTCTATATTTTTTTTTTAAGATTTATTTATTTATTTGAAAGTCTAAGTTACAGAGAGAGAGAGAGAGAGAGAGAGAGAGAGGTCTTCCATCTGCTGATTCACTCCCCAATTGGCTGCAACAGTCAGAGCTGTGCCAATCCAAAGCCAGGAGCTTCCTCTGGGTCTTCCATGTGGGTGCAGGAGCCCAAGGACTTCGGCCATTTTCTACTGCTTTCCCAGGCCATAGCAGAGAGCTGGAATAAGAGTGGAACAGCCTAGAATCAAACCGGCGCCCACATGGGATGCTGGAACTGCAGGCGGTGGCTTTACCCGCTATGCCACGGCATCAGCCCCTTTCTGGCTCTTTAAATTTGCTTTTGCTGAGCATTTCACATAAATGGATTCATACACTATGTGGTCTCTTGTGTCTGGCTTCTTTTCTTTAGTAACATATTTTCTGAAATCTGTCCATGACGCAGCATGTGTCAGTAATTGGTTCTTCTTCTATTGCCAATGTAAGTGTGCCATGTGGACATACCTTTTGTGCCTATCCATTCTTTGGTTGATGGATGCTTTAGTAGGTTCTAGTTTGGGATGCTGCGCTTTATGCTGCCATGAAAATCTGCACACGTTTTTGTGTGGACATAGTTTCATTTCTCTTAAATACCTAGGCATGGAGCCACTAAGTAACAGAGTTTTAGTTTTGAATTCTGAGAAACTGCCAAATTGATTTCCAAAGGGCTGCATCACTTTGCATTCCAAGGAAAAATGTGTGAGTGTTCTCATTTCTCTACATCCTGGCCAACTCTTGCCGTCTTCTGTCTGTCTTACCATAGCCATTCCAGTAGGTGTCAAATGGCATCTTGTGGTTCGGAATTGCATTTCACTCGTGGCTGATGACATTGTGCATCTTTTTAATGTGCTTATTGTATAGTCATATATTTTCTTTGGTGGAATGTCTTTTATGTCTTTTGTGCATCTTTTGATTGAGTTGTTTTCTTAATGATTTTTTTAAAAATTCTTTGCAAATTTTAGCTGCAAGTCCTTAATCAGATATGTGTTTTGTAAATATTTTCTCATGTTGCATGTTCTTAATGGTGGGATTTTTCTTGAACTGCAAAAGTTTTTAATTTAGTAAAATCTGATAATGTTTTTATTTTATGAACCATACTTTTGATGTCATATCTGAGAAATCTTTGCTTATTTTACATCGCAACTATTTTCTCCTATGTTTTCTTCTAAAAGCGTTACTGTTTTAGTTCTTACATTAAGCTTATGATCCATTCAAGTTAATTCCTGTGTATGGTACAAGATGAGGGTCTAAGTTCATCTTTTTGCATCTGAGTATCTAATAGTCCCACCACTCGTTGCTGAACAGTTCTCCAATCAATTGCCTTGCACCATTGTAGCAAATCAATTGACTATAATTATAGGGATTTATTTCTGGGGTTTCAGTTCTGCTCCACTAATCTAGATGTCTATCTTGATGATAGTGGCATATTATCTTGATTACTGTAGCTATAATGTTTTGGAATTGGGAAGTGAAAGTCCACCAACTTTGCTCTTCCTTTTCAAAACTGTTTTAGCTATTTTAAATGTTTTCATTTCCATACAAATTTTAGAATCTGCTTGTACATTTCTGAAAAAAAAAAACCTTCCAGAAGTATGATTTGAATTGCATTGAATCTGTCAGTCAGCTTGGGGAGAATTACCATCTTTGCAATCCTGAGTCTTCCCGTCCTTGAACATGAACTCTCTCTCCAATTATTTAGGTCTTCTTTAATTTTCCTCAGTTAGATTTTCTAATTTTCAGCACATAAATTGTGCACTTCTTTTGTTAAATTTGTTATTCTGCTACGCTATTGTAAGTGGAATTTTCTTAAATTTCATTTTCAGATTGCTTGTTGCTCACACATAGAAAGACTACACATGTTCATTTTTTAATATCAGTCGTATATCTTGTGCTCAGTTGCACTGTTTATTAGTTCTAAGAGGAGTGTGTGTGAGCCTGTGTGTGAGTGTTCCTTAGGATTTTCTACATAAAATGACTATATTATCTGCAAGTGAAGGTAGTTTTACTTTTTCCTTTCCAATCTGTATGCCTTCTATTTTTCTAGCTGGATTACATTGGCTGAAACCTCCAGCACTAAGTTACATAGAAGAGGCAAGAGCAGACATCTGGCCTTGTTCCTGACCTTCAGAGTGAAGCATTCAGGCTCTCACCATCATGTATGATGGTCACTGTAGGTTTTAGCCGGCGTTCTTTATCAGATTAAGGAATATCTCTTTGTTCCAAGTTGGTGAAATTGTTTGGCTTGCTGTGTTTTTTTTTTTTTTAATCATGAATGGTTACTGGAATTTTTAAGTTTATTTTTAACAAATACAACATGGTCATTGTAGAAAATTAGGAGCATGTAGACAACTAGAAAGAGCTGTTTTTACCTACCCAGAGACAGCCTAAAACTTTATGATGCCATATAAGAATACTTCAAAATTCATGGAAAATGAAGTTAAGTTATAAGCTTATTTTGATGTGAAATTTGAAAGCTATAGTTTTTTTTCATAATGTACATTTTCTGTGAACCTTCTGAAGTACTCTCATCTTTGTATAATTATGGATGTATCTGTGTATACATATATAAATGTGTGTGTGTGTGCATGTGTGTGCGTGTGTGTAGTTTCTTCTAATCCTGCAAGGTAGGCATAATTAGCTGCATTTTCAGAGGAGTAAAAGGTAGGTTAAGTACCTTGCCAAGGTTACCCAGCTACTTTAGCTGGGCCTGGGAAAAGTTTTGTCTGTGGCCTCAGGGTGACAGAAGAGTGTGAGGTTTAAACCCTAAGCACCTGGCTCCTGGCTTCAGATCGGCGCTCCTGGACTCAGATCCGGCCACTGGGGCCATTTGGGGAGTGAACCAACGGATGGAAGAACTTTCTCTGTTTCTCCCTCGCACTGTCTATAACTCTACCTCGCAAATAAATAAAATCTTTTTAAGAAAGAAAGAAAGAAAGAAAGAAAGAAAGAAAGAAAGAAAGAAAGAAAGAAAGAAAGAAAGAAAGAAAGAAAAGCAAAGATTACACCAGCACTTGGCCATGGTAAAACCTGAGTATGAATTTATTGTTGCTATTATAATTACTTACTACAGAATTATCTCAGGGGGTCTTAGAAGCCAGGAAGACTGAAGGTGCTTGGATGCTCCCTACATTATCCTGGCTATCTATCACTACTGCACATTACACCCAAAACTGAGCAGGCTTTTCCAGTTGCACCTGCCCAGTAATAAGAGGACCAGCAACTGAGGGAAATACCCTCTGGGAGAAAGCGCCCCCTTGGTGGCTCAAGGGCAGAGAGAGGGCTCAAGATCCAAGCTGCACACTTAGGGAAGTGTTTCTTTTCATGGTGTCCTCCAAGTCCTTCTTGCCTCATGATGGACCCTTTTGTCCCCCCCTCTCTGTTAGGGCCACAAAACCCCTTCCACATGTGTCTGCTCCCGTCCAAGCATCTTTGCATGCTGGAGAAAAGACCAGGGTTAGAGATTGCTTGGCAACAATTATCAGGGCTCTTTTGCTCTGTCTCCCTGTCACTCACATATGCACGGATTCAGTCTGAAGTAGACAAGTCTCTTCTTTCCCATGGGAACTCCTCTAAAGTAACGTTTAGCAGAGATTAAATCTGAAACTATGTGCAAACGGTGCTCCTTAGCCACAACTGATTGGATCAGGAATGAATCCATGATTCTTGAAGCAGACCAATCCAATTCTTGCCAATCCAATTCTTGGTAATTTGAATTAAGAAAATTAAAGAAGCCAGGTTGCGGTCAATAAACTGAGTGATCTCTCAGACTCACATTGAGGTAATCTTTTGGGGATTGTGTGCACAGAAGGAAGAGCCAAGCATTTATACAGAAGTGTGTGTGTTTGTGTGTGTGTGCTTGTATGACAGACTATCTGAGTTTTTAGATGGTTTCCAGTGCAGAGTTCTAGGAGTCCCTAAAGAATGAATACCTCTGCCCTTAGGTTAAATAATAGTCCTGTGCCTGTAGCTAGTTCTAGCAAGCATAGTGCAGGCAGGATTGTGCTGAAAAAGCAGAGCACTGGTGAAAAGCTCTTTGGCAAGAGATCTGTCAAAACTAGTTTTGAATCCTCTCTCACTTGCATTTTATGATTGTGTGACTTTAGGCAAGTCTCTCTGAGCTTCAATTTCCTCATCTAGTAAAATTGGGATGATAAACTTTACTTCATAAAATTGCTTGGAGGACCACATAAAGCAACAAATGTGAAATACCTAGGGAAGTATTTAACATACAGTTGATAAATAAATTATAACATATATGCTATAACTCATATCTTCTTTTTGAATTGACTTTTTGTCATTATAAAATTTGCATGATTTTTTTTAAAGATTTATTTTATTTATTTGAAATAGAGTTACAGAGAGAGGTAGAGACAGAGAGAGAAGTCTTCCATCTGCTGGTTCACTCCCCAGATGGCCACAACGGCTGGAGCTGCGCCGATCCAAGCCAGGAGCCAGAAGCTTCTTCCGGGTCTCCCACACAGGTGCAAGGGCCCAAGGACTTGGGCCATCCTCCACTGCTTTCCCAGGCCATAGCAGAGAGCTGAATTGGAAGAAGAGCAGCCGAGACTAGAACTGGCGCCCATATCAGATGTCAGTGATTCAGGCCAGGGCTTTAACACACTGCACCATAACGCCAGCCTCTGCATGATTCTACATTAACAGCACCAAGTTTCTTTGCTAGTGTTTACATGGTGTACCTTTTAATTTTCAATCTTCCCATATCCTCATGTGTAAAGTGTGTCTCTTATAAGCAGCATGTTATTATTTTTATCTCATTGCAATCTTTGTCTTTTCATGGGTGTGTTTAGCCCATTTACATTTAATGTAATTACTGATACAGTTGTGTGTATGTCCACTATCTCGCTGTTGGTGCTCTTACTCCTTGAGTGTAGCCTTTCTGGGTTCTCAATCAAGAGCTGAGGATATTGGCCACAGCCTGTCTACCTTGATGGGATTTAAACCATTATCTCCCCAGTATTATGTAACAATTGAGGTCATTTCACATTTTTAACATCTTAGCTGCTGTTTGCCTGTAATTTTCACTACTTAGGAGGCAGCTGACAATTTAAGAGGTAAATGTATGCAGAGTTCTTAGGCAGCCATCTTTACTTCATGTTCTGGCTACTCTGGCAGGCTTCAACTCTGATCTCAGCCCCATAAGCCTGCTGCTTCCTACTATCACTCACTCCTTCCACCCTTGCCCCCATTAGGGATTCAGGAAGATGCCTCTCGGAGTAAACCAGGTGAACGGGAAGCTTGTCTCATATGATCACCTGCCTTCAGAGGTCATAGCCTCTCAGGTCCTGTCTGCATTGGGTGCTCTCCAATTCTTCCAACAGCTTTTATCAGGGTTGTGGCAGGAAAACTGATGTAATCCAAACCATGACCCTATGGCAAAAATCAGAACCTGTACTGTATTCTATGTATTCTATTTCCAGTTTGTTTTTTTTTTTTTTTTTGAGCTTTTCCTCAAAACTGTTCCAGAGTAGACAGCGAAAGTTTCTTTTGGCAGGCTGCTGACTGGATCCTACTTTTGTTGGTAGAGAATGGAATGACCTCATAAGCTGGACCACAAACAAAGCTAACTGAGATACTGTATTGAAATCAGATAGAAATTTAGGCATTTGTTAGGATTTATGTGGTTCTGAGGTTATGGAAGGCTTCAGGAGTCTATTGGGTTGAAAATATTTCCATTGCTCAAGATTCTTCTTGAAGGTCATAAGACCTAGGCCAGGAGTGCCAAGGAAATTAAAAACCATGAGTGACTTAATGAGAAAGACATCCTTTTGAAGGTAGAATGAAGAGCTAGGCCATTGTATGATACAGGAACAGTGACAACACTGCCTCTTTGAAGTTATGAAGTCATTGACTCAGGAACCAGGAACCAGGTCCATTGTCCTTTGGGGATTCTGACAAGAATCACAAATGCTTTGCCTGCAAACTCAAGACTGCTGAGGAACAATCACCAAAATTACTTAAAGTGATAGCACAGCTTCCTTGGGTGTAGATGAGAAGGATCTCTCTGCGTGTCTGCAGCTCCAGGTCTCGTACTCTAAGGAAGTTTCTGGTAGCGAGTGACTTTGGGCACCTGCGATGATTATTCTCCTTTTTAGTGGGTTGTGTTTATTTGAACCCTGCCTCCTCAGTTGGGGTCTAGTCAGAGGACAAAAGCTGCATCTGTTGTTTTAACAGGAATGTGGGAATCCGTGAACAGGACCCCAGCCCCCGCCCCACCCCCACCGCCCCCTCTCCCCCGTTGCTGCTGGACTCAACAGTCCCCTCAGGTGGTGTTGAGACCATGTGCCTCCTTCCACTAGCCTCCCAGGCCCTAGCACCCTCTTTTGACAGAACCTAACAAGGAACCAGCATCACAAAACACAGAGAGAGCTCCGAGAGACAATAGGGTAGCCAGACAGTCTGGGAAGACTTGGCTTTCTAAGCGTGGAAAGACTTGAAGGAAAGCAAACCATAGCAGGCATATTTCCATGTTCGGGAGGAATCTGCAAATTTGGTGTTTCAGACACATGTGATATTTAAGAAGCTAAAACCTATTAGAGTGACAGTTTTATAACAGCACTTTAAAATGTGTAATTGAAAATTAATTTAGACTTGTAATTTTTTATGGTGACATCCACATTTAAGTAGAATATAAAAGCATTTAACAAGACTTCAGATTTCCCTTATTTATTTATAAGTTGAATTTATTAGCCTCTATAAGAATTTAGGATGCAGATGATTTTGCTTCCTGACAGAAAAACTGAGGTACCTAAAATAGAAATAAATATATTAAATTTATAAATTCATTTTAGTGTTTGAAGTGCTGAGTTAAGCTTGTAAGTAGCACCAGGCATTATTCAAGGACTCCTCTGAAGTCATTGCTGAAATCCACTAGACATATAAACAGAACAGTAAAATGTGTACGCTGAACTTAAAGACCTAAAAAGGTCTTTCAGTTTGTATTTTAAGTTCAATGTTGTTTCTAAAGACAAAACTAAATATATTATTGTCAAACTTATTAAAATACTCATTTAAAGCCATTTTAAACTTAATATTAATTTTTAAGGAAAAAATCCACTGAAATCTTTTCTACAAAAAAAAAAAATTGTCTAGGATGCCAGCGCGCCCCCCCCCCCCCTTCCCACCCCTACTGCCTGGGGCTCTGAAGAAGTGGTTGGGAAAGAGCAAGAGATATAGTTAAGGAGATGGCTTTGAGCGTACCAGCTAGATGCCCACATCCCACACTGGGTTCCGTTCCTGGCTCCTGCTCCTGACTCCAGCCTTCTGCTAGTGCATACCCTAGGAGGCCCAAGTAATTGGTTTCCTGCCACTGATGTGTTCTTAGCTCTAACTTCAGCCCCAGCCCAGCCTCAACTGTCACAGACTTTGGGGGCTTGAATCAGGAGATGGGAACTCATCTATCTGTCCCCCTACCTTCCATCTGTCTATGTGTGTGTGTGTAGCTGCCTCTTGAATAAATAAATTTTTTTTTATTTGACAGGTAGTTATAGACAATGAGAGAGAGACAGAGAGAAAGGTCTGTTGGTTCACTCTCCTAATGGCCGCCATGGCTGGCGCTATGCTGATCTGAAGCCAGGAGCCAGGTGCCTCTTCCTGGTCTCCCATGTGGGTGCAGGGACCCAAGTACTTGGGCCATCTTCCGCTGCCATCCCGGGCCACAGCAGAGAGCTGGACTGGAAGAGGAGCAACCGGGAATAGTACCCGGCGCCCCAACTGGGACTAGAACCCGGGACACTGGCGCCGCAGGTAGAGGATTAGCCTAGTGAGCCATGGCGGGCCTAATAAATAAATATTTTTTAAAGATGTATTTATTTGGAAGATTTGTAAACAGAGAGGAACACATACACATACACACATGCACCGAAGACAGAGACAGAGAGAGAATCTTCCATCCACTGGTTCACTACTCCCCAAATAGCTACAACGACCAGGGCTGGGCCAGGCCAAAGCCAGGAGCCAGAAGCTTCATCTGGATCTCCCATGTGGGTGGCAAGGGCCCAAGCACTTGGGTCATCTTCCACTGCTTTCCAAGGCGCATTAACAGGAAGCTGAATCAGAAGTGGAATAGCCAGGGCTCCAACCAACGCCCATATGAGATGTCCGGATTGCAGGCAGTGGCTTAACCCACTATGCCACAATGCTGGCCCCTAATGTTTTTCTTTAAAGGAGGAGGAGATACAATTTTTTAAAAATATTTATTTATTTATTTATTTGAAAGACGGAGTTACAGAGAGGCAGAGGCAGAGAGAGAGAGGTCTTCCATTGGTTGGTTCACTCCCCAAATGGCTGCAACAACCAGAGCTGCACTGATCTGAAGCCGGGAGCCAGGAGCTTCTTTTGGGTCTCCCATATGGGTGCAGGGGCCCAAGTGCTTGGGCCATCTTCTGCTTTCCCAGACCATAGCAGAAAGCTGGACTGGAAGTAGAGCAGCTGGGATCAAACCAGTGCCCATATGGGATGCTGGCACTGCAGGCAGAAGTTTCACCTGCTACACCAGACTGCCCAGAACCTAATGCAACTCTGACAACACCTGGATCTTAGCCCATGTCTACAGACTTCTGACCTACAGAACTGAGATAAAAAACACGTGTTGCTTTAAGCCACTAAATTTGGAATAACAGTTGTAGTAGTCATAGGTAGCAAAAACAGGTGGTAAGGCTGGGTCCCTGTTGTCATTCAGGTCTCAGCATTAAGTCAACACAGACAGAGACTCCCTCCAGTCACCCTCTGGGCACTGATGCTTTGCCATATTATCTCACACAGTGGTTTTCATTGTGTGCAATGCTTGTGTCGACCTGACTTCCAGCTTCCTCTCCAGGAGAGCGGACACCATGATTTATTGTTCATTCCTGTGTCCCTGGCACCAAGGAAAGCATCTACACAAAGTGGAGGCACTGCAAGTATTTTAAGGACCAATGAATGGATGGATGGAGCCGGTGGTGCACTAACACGTCGTGGATGCACAGTGATGTGAGCCTGACTGAGGCAGAGTGCTCCACCACTGTTCACCACAGTAGGGAGCCTTGGCATCCTGCAGGATACTTATTAACCAGTGCGGGTCACACCTTTCCAAACGCTCTCGATCCACCTTTAGAGGTCTCAGCTAATGCTGCCAGAGCCCTCCTTGGGGTATTTATGCACAGTAAAATACTGCAAACGTCTTCCACCAAACAGAATCAGAGGGGAATATATGAGGAGAGAGTCCGTGAGTACATCAGGTAAGTGTTCCCGCTACTCACGCACTCTGGGAACGAGGCGGCATGTTCTAGAGGAGGACCTGCTGCTTAGACGTTTTTTCAGTATTTTCTAAGCTCCACATACAGGCTGTTTCTCCTGGAAATTACTTGCCCATCCAGTCTAGGATGGCAAGCAAACCCCAGGGAAGACTGGCTGAGCTAAGGCTGCTGCCTAACTCTGGAGGAGAGCAACGGGAAAAGGAATAAGGTAGCAGGCAAGTGGGTGTAGGGAGCCTGAGGCCAAGACGCATCAAGATCTAATTTGACTGCTGCGCTTGCAAACTCAATCACGACACACTTGAGGCACTCAGCGTGAGACCAGGGTAACATGTACAAAATGATGTTTATTAAATCCATCTTGCAAACAGACAACATGAAAGATTTTTTGTTTGGGAGCTCATTCAGAGTTGAGAGTTGCAATGGCTTCCTGTCATTAAATCTCAGACACAGGAAAACAGAGCATAAATGATGACCATGAATCTTCATCTCATAAAGGGCAGAAAAACTGGTTAAAACCACTACAGCGATCTCTGCAATACATTGGATGGCTAACACACCTAGAAACACCCACAGAAGCTCTATGTGTATGATCAGAAATATGTACTGAACAAATACCACCTGTGCACAAAGGGAAAGTCATCCACTGCTAACACTCACTAGCAGCTGAGTACCCTGAGCCTGTACTGACACTCCTGTTCTCAGCCCGAGAGCTCATATACTAAACTGATGACTGCTCTCTTCCTCAGATGTGGAAAAGGCATTTAAAACCTATATATCATTAACCTTGTAAACTAAAAAAGCAAACCCAAGCATGATCGATTACTCTGCCTAGATCAATAAATACTAGATTCAAGTGCATGCTGAGTGTACTTGCAAGGACAGAAGCCATCAGTTAAATAAATCATGCCATTACCTACTGAATTTCCACTTGCTAATGCACATTAGTCAATTTGTAGATTTTATTTGACAAATACACAGATATTATTTTTCCATTCAAATTTCTAATTTGATCTCCTTTGGATTTTTTCTTCTCTCATTCCCTTAAAACGATGAAAATAAAACAATTTTGAAGCAAAATGTCCAAGTCACAGCCATCCAGAGCACCATGCTAGATTTATTTCAGATGTTTACCCAGCAGGGAAATGCCATCGGAGTTTAGATGAGCCTAGGGGGCTTCCTCCGTGGACAGCTTCACCTGAGCCTCTTCCTGCCATGCCAGAAGTCGTGGGCTCTCACCTGGAGAC
Organism: Oryctolagus cuniculus; assembly: GCF_964237555.1. NCBI lineage: Eukaryota > Metazoa > Chordata > Mammalia > Lagomorpha > Leporidae > Oryctolagus > Oryctolagus cuniculus. The sequence goes on from NC_091432.1 coordinate 29,568,791, forward strand.
TTCACCAGCAAACTTTTCAAAGGGCCAGGAGGAGCCTTCCCTCTTTGTGTGTGGGGGGGCGGGGGTGTGTGAGGGAGGCCAACAACTACAAACAAGAGGACAGGAATCCAAGGTGAATAAAACACCCACAGACCAAGAGGCAGCAAGGTTGAGGACATAGCACAGGACCAAGGCCTGCTGCCCCAAATAGCATCTTGAGCCCTCACATGTTTGAAATTCCAGACATGTCTTTCATCACAGGGAATAATCATTCCTCCAGAAAGTCCTGCCCACATGCCCTAACTGAAGCACGGGCACATTCCATCGGCCATGGTTCTCTGCTCTTCAGGCAAATTGAGTCTCCCTTCCCGGTGCAGCTTTTCCTGGAAACCACAACACTCACAAACACAGGCCATTCTGGATTCGAGTCCCGCTGCTCCCAGAGCTCAGTGGCATAGGAGCCCTGCCCACCACAGATCATTTTGTCCTGAATCACTTCCAGTCTCCTTTCCCATCGGGACTGCTTGTTGCTTGGTTTGAAGGAAACACCCCAACCCCCGGCCCTTGGAAAGGAACAGTGCAAGATCCTACGTGCAAATACTTGCAAAGGATTTTGTGAAACAATATACATTTTAAAAATTCAAGTCAAATCCAGGTATACAGACTCTTGCGTTGGTGCCCAGACCCTTAACACCCACGACGGGAAATTGATCCGTTTCTGAAACGAGAGAGGGGTGAAGGCAGCAGCTCCTCCCGCAGAGGTGAATTCCTGGGGCTTGGGAGGAAGCCCAAGAGGAAAATGCTGAGGCTTCATGAAAGACAGGACTGCTGCCTCCTGGGGGCCTCCTGGGACGGAAGCCAAGGCCTTTGTGTGAGCAGCACACAGGATCTGGATGCAGGTGAGGACAGACTCCCGGGCACCGGCGGGGCAGCACTTTCCCAGGAACTCTGAGAAGCTACAGCAAGGAAGGCACGTGGCAGGGCTTCCTCTCAGCCACATGCGGGAGGGGGTGCAGGTGCCGCTCTACCACCTCTGCGCCCCTAAGCTTCTGCATCACAGGGAGCCTAGGGGGAGCTACAAAGGGCAGCACATTCCTGAGGTTTGGTGTGGGGTCCACAGCGATGCTAGGAGCAGTGGGATGTATGCTTGGGCACCTCAGGTAGCTCGAGATCCAAAAGACCCGGAGATGAGGCTGTGAGTCTGGGGGGCCAGGCCCGAGGTCTGGAAGTGAACAGCAGGCAGTTGGGTCTGTGTGGCTATCAAGAGCTGGTCACAGTGCCCATCCTGAAGAGGTCTGTATCAAGGGATTCCCCCTAGGGCATTTAGACCAGGCCTGGCCCACAGTAGAACCCCCTGGTGGCCCATGGGATGGTCCTCATCCAGGTTGCAAAGCAGCAGCTGGAAGTCTTGGCAGTGGTGGCTTAGCTGAGAGATGCACAATTCAGCTCCGAGTCCTCCTGGCTGTCTCCTGCCACCTCCTCCAGGCCATCGGGGCTGTCAGTGATGTTGGGCTCACTGGAGCACTGCCGGTGTGGCGGGGGGAAGCTGGGTGGCAGGAGCAGGCACTTGTCCTCACTGCCAGCCTCCTCCCCTAAGCCCGAGTGCATCATGGTTGCCATGGCCAGCAGCTGGATGTCCGAGTGGGCATTGGCCACTGTGTGCCGCCGGACACTGCCACACTTCTCCAGGTAGGCCTCGCCTTCCTGCTCCGTCAGTGGGGTCAGGGCCATCTCATTCAGGGGCCGGCTGGCTGTGGTCATCGGGGAGCCATAGTTCAGGAGAGTCACCTTGGGCCGGACCCGGGAGTGCCGCCTGGCTGCAAGAGGAAAAACCAGCAGAGGCTATGACTGGGAAAGGGAGAGGTGGTCTAAGCTCCTAGTCCCTCAGGGAGAAGGGAAGGCATCCCAGTCCTTAGGAGCAGCGTTAGGTGTGGTCCTGCTGGAATGCGGTGGGGGGGGGGTGGAACTTGATGATGGCCAAATGCATCTGTAGCAATCTTACCTGTTGATACCAGACCCTGCCCCTGCCCACCCTCCCCCCCATATTAGGTGCTCACCAAAGACTTGCCTCAATAGATTAGGCTCAAGGAGTGCCCCCTCTTTCCCAGCTGCTGCCTGAACTTCAGTGGGTTTTTCCCTAAATTCCCTTTCAACCAATCTCCTCTGAAGATCTGAGCATTGACTGGGGTTGGCTCCAAAGAAGGCCTTGGGCCCCTTTCAGGATGTAGCCACTGCTGTGCCAACAGAGGACGTGGGTGAGGCCTCGTAAGCTTCAGTCTGGAGGAAGACAGCTGAGCCATCACAGCCCAGGCAGTCGGACCCTCCTCCAAGTCCTACTGAACATCAACTACCACAAGGCCGCTCCTCTCCTTCCAGGTTAACGGTCTGAGATGTGCGTGCAGTTCAAGTCAGTTTTCCTGGATTCAAACAGCTTTCAGCACCATCAGAGAAATGGCTAGTCTCCATGGATGACCCCAAGGAGCCAGACACAAACAGGAGGCCTAGAATCATTCTATAACTGCAGCTTGTCGAGCTCTTGCTGTGTTCCAGAAACTGTGCTAAACTTTGACATGCATCTTTTGAGTCCTCCTAAAAACTGAACTTACATCAGGATGCATGCTCTGCTCCCACTTCACAGATGAGAAAACTGAGGGCCATAGGTAATAACTTACCCAAGGTCACCTAGCTAGAAAGTGGCAGAGCTAGGGTTCAAACAAGATCGGCCTCCCAGGAAAGCCTCCCTCTTCCCAGCTGGCCTTGCAAAGCACACTGATAACTCCCCGAGGTGAACCTCTTCAGGGGAGGACAAGCGAAGTGCATGGGACTCAAAGGCCAGGGAAAGCATCTCCCTCTGGGGAAGATCAGGAAACTTGCCAGGGAGGATGCACATTGGAGACGCACCCTCAGGGTGGTGGAACTCCCAGAAGGGGGCAGGGATCGACAGCACTCGGAGCAATGGAACAGCCTGAGAAAGTTGCTGGGATGCGGCACCCCAGGCCACAGCCTGGCTGGAACGCAGAGTCCCTGAAATGACAGGGAGGAACTACAGCAGGCAGCATGAGGGCCCTTGAATGCCAAGTGGAAGCATCTGTGATGCATCACACAGGGCACGGGCATGGCAGGGCCTGCGAGGGGCACAGGTAACACTGCAGGCCATAGGGCAGGATGGGTTGGAGCCACAGAGGTCAACTGTAAGGGAAGCTGGGGAGAGGGCTCTGGCATTATTTGCTAGAATAAATATGGTTGCATGCAAGAAACAGAAATGAACGGGAACATCAGAGTCAAGGAGAGAGGTGATCAGGACAGCAACCAGAGTTGTACTGGTGGTGAAAGGGAGGCGAGGAAGAAGACTGCCAGAGATGCCAGAGAGAACCCAGCAAAGGGGAAGGCATGGGAGCTGTCAGAGGGTGATGGGCACAGCGCCGGGGGACAGAACAAGGCAGGGGCAAAAGCAGACTTGGGGAAGGGGCTAAGGATGGAGAGGGAGCAGCTTGAGCGTCCCAGAGCTCGGCTCTGGCCACATGGAGTCTGGGACCCCAGGGCCTCCATGGGCAACCCTCTGCAGGCAGGTGGTCTGCAAGTATGATGCGGGTGAGGCATTTCCATCCAAAAATAGGGATTTGGCTACTTTCAAAGAATACTGAAGGATTTAGAAAATGTTCACAGGGGCCAGCACTGTGGCATAGTGGGTTAGGCTGCCACCTGCAGTGCTAGCATCCCATATGGGCGCCGGTTCGAGTCCCGGCTGCTCCACTTCCACTCCAGCTCTCTGCTATGGCAGGGAAAGCAGTAGAAGATGGCCCAAATCCTTGGGCCCCTGCACCCATGTGGGAGACCCAGAAGAAGCTCCTGAGTCCTGGCTTCGGATCAGCGCAGCTCCGGCCATTGCGGCCAACTGGGGAGTGAACCATCGGATGGAAGACCTCTCTCTCTCTCTTTCTCTCTCTCTCTCTCTCTCTCTCTCTGCCTCTCCTCTCTCTTTGTAACTCTTTCAAATAAAAAATTAAATCTTTTTAAAAACGTTCACAATATATTTGGTGACTAAAGCAGAATATAACCAATATGATTCTTTTTTCTTCCCTTTTTAAGCACAACTGGAGTTATCCTGGGTGTCGTGCTCACACACAGCATGAAGGGAGAAACAGTATGCATCAAAGTATCAGTCATAGCTGCTTCTAGCTAAAAGGATTAACAATGACTTAAAACATTTCTGGGGCCACTGTCTGCAACGCTGGCATCCCATATGGGTACCAGTTCATGGCGCAGCTGCTCCACTCCCAATCCAGCTCCCTGCTAACAGCCTGGGAAAGCAGCAGAGGATGGCCCAAGTGCTTGCACCTCTGCCATTCACATGGGAGACCCCAAAGAAGCTTCTGGCTCCTGGTTCTGCCCTGGTTGTTGTGGCCACTTGGGGAGTAAGCCAGACGATGGAAGAAGACCTCTTTCTCTGTCTCTCCCTCTCTCTGTAATTCTGACTTTCAGATAAACAAACTTTTAAACATTTTCTTCTTTTTAATATTTTCAAACTTTGATTCTGTGTGTATGCATTTCTTTTTTTAAATTTAGTCAAATTTTTAAAGATTGTTATTTATTTGAAAAGCAGAGGAAGGGAAGGAGGGTAGGAGAGAGCAGGAGAGGGAGGAGGCAACTTCTGGTTCCCACCCCACATACCCACTCCAGTCAGCACCAGACCAGGTTGGAAATCAGGAATCTGGAAGCCAATCTGGGTCTCCCAGGTAGGCAGCGGGGACCCGAGTAGTCAAGACACCACTGTGGCCTCCCTGGATGCATATTAGCTTGAAGCTAGAATCAGAAGGGGAGCTGGGACGTGAACTCTGACCTCCAATGCAGGATGTGCCAAATACCTGTCTCCATGCATTTCTTTTGTAATGACAAAATGTGGGAGGTTAGGAAAATTACAGAGTCACCTGGACTTGGGTAATGGCTAGAGTGAATGTGACCCCTTCACAAATTAGGGTAGTGCTCAAGGACTAAATAATTTCATATATACTTGAGTGTAGGAGTGGATAAAATGAGAGGAGTCACAGAAAATGTCAATGAAAGTTCCAACAGCTAACACATAGGCCAGTAGTTAAGAGTATCAGGCACCCTTCTGAGCGTGTTGCTACGATGAACTAATTAAATCCCGGCACCCCAATGAGATGTAGGTCCTGTTCTCATTAGTGCCATCTCACAGGTAGGAAACTAAACAGGAGGCAGAGAAGGAGCGTGGGCATCAGCACCAGCAGCCGGGTGTCCAACCAGTGAGTCCTGCTGCCTCTAGGGGAGGAAGGACGCTCTGGGGGCAGGGGCAGGGAGGCCAAGGCCAGGGAGGAAGCAGAGCACCCCTGCAGTGTGGGTCCTGTGGGGCAGCAGGTTAGGTAGCTGCTTGGGTTGCCCACATCCACAGCCCAGTACTGGTTTGAGTCCCAGCTACTCCACTTTCCTGCTAATGTGCCTGGGGTGCAGCAGATGATGGCCCAGGCACCTGGCTTCTGGTGACCCTCGTGGGAGACCAGAGTCTGGGACCACTCCAAGCATGTTGCCCTCAGGCCCACTGAAGTCGCCCACCTATGCCACTCTTGAGGCAATGTTGCCTCTTCTCCCACTCAGGCATAGCATCTGCGTCAGCAGACGGATGCAGACCACAGCAAGGCGGAGGAAAAGACAGTGAAGCTGGTGCTGAAGGCATGGCGGTGCCCAGAACACGCCCACGGGGGCTTTGGAATGGAGGGGGCAGTTCTCCTAGAGGCCTCCTCTCCACCACACACACCTCTCCCCAGCCTTCACCTGTCACTGCTTCCTGTCATGTCCTTCCTGGCACCCTCACCCACAGGCCAGGGCAGGGCAGGGCAGTGGGGAGCAACAGGGAAGGGCCTGATGGGGTCACTGCCCCCACCCTGCTCTGATGGGATCGGATGACCCAGTCTGTAAGGAAGAGCGCAGGGTGTGGCTCATAAATCAGCCTTAGTGCCACTCCAGCTCAGTCTCTGACTTTCCCAGTGATCCGGAGGCCCCTGCACACACACATCGGCGCTTCCAGAGCTCAAGCTCCTGGTGGGTATCATGGGGAGGCCTGCCTGTGTCCACTTGCTCAGCTTGTAGCTGGAGTGGGGTATGTGTGTATGTGTGTAAACTGATCACAAGAGACTGTAATTCTCACCCTCGTGACCCACTATCTGAGACCACTGACTCAGAACCCAGCAAGCTATCTGGTGGTAATACTTTTTCTAAACCAAATGTTAATGTGCAGAACTAAACTAAAAGTTTACAATGTGCTCTGGTCCGTAGTCTTGCTGTTCAGTCCCCATCTCCCTCTGATACCAGCAGGACTGGTCTCATTATCCCCACTGCACCAATGGCAAAGATCATGGCTCAGCCCCAACTCTTAGATTCCGAATGGCAGTGCCCAAGCTTTCCCCATTACGTGTTGCCATGTTATAGGGCACCACTGCTGCTCTTGGAACCCACCAACCCTCTGAAGTTAAAGAACAACAGACCCCATGCCCAAAAAGGCTGCCGTTTGTCCAGAGCCTGGGTGTTTGGCCTCTCTTTGAGGAGCAACCAAGAGGAAGACTCTGTGCTGGGAGCATAGAGGGTCTTTGGAAGGCAGCTATGCTCACCACTATACCACCAACGGGTACCATAGAGGGTCTTTGAAGTACAGGCTCTTGTCCCCTCTAAGCCACGCATTTCTCTAATGTTCCCACGTTCTTAGAATAACCATGCATTACCTTTATGATTACAAAAATCAATAACTATAAAACAGAAGCACTGTAAGAGTTCAAAGCAGCAAGGACCCCGTTCAAGGGCAATTCTTTAAAAAGAAATGCCCTTGGAAACAATTGCTCATCCACTGCTGTTACAAGCAAGTGTTTTAGATTGGCTGCTGGGGCCAGCCTAGCAGAAGCCTGCACTGCACCTGTTCAGTGAGCAGTTGCTACGTGCGGATCTCTGTGCTACTAAATACCTACCCACCAGGGGGTGGGGACATGGTTTGTGCAGAGGGCAGAATAGTGAGGGGCAGAGAAGTTTCATCATTAAATCCTGTTTTATGGGAGCATGGGGGATCTCTCTATTTGAGGAGGGGTATCTGGAAAGAGGCACTATTCCTGTCAGCTTTTGCAGTATGGCTAATCCACTGGACAGGGAGCTATAGGCAACACGGGCTACCTGCCCAGGAAGAGGAAAGAGTTGGAGCTAGGGCTGGGTCCACAGAGGACACAGAGTTCAGTTGTGGGGTTGGGTGGCAGGCGGAGTGCAGGTGCCAGCACCAGAGAAGGGGGCTCTTGATGGCGCCTGCCTCACCTTCAACAAGGACATCCTCCTTGAGTGACTATATGCAGGCCGCTGCACCGGCTCTGAGCGGAGAAATGTCCCTTTGAGCTGGGGCCTGGCATAGGGGCTGAGCCCAGCACACAGGCATAAGAGCGTGCATGGACAGGTCTACACTCTGAGCAGCAACCACCGACTGTGGGTCAGCTCCCGTGCCAAAGGGGAGGTGGCTTCCCTGACAAGCTCTTTCTGACCAGTTCTACAGAAGGGGAGCCTGACCTTGAGATGTTAAAATCACTTTATGGTTATGGTTAGTGATGAAACTCAGGACTGGAGCTCAGGGCTGACTGCACACAGTAACTGGCAGGGCAAGGTCAGCACAGCCAGTGTCAGGGCCGAGCTGCAGGCAAGAGCACCCTGGGAATTCAGAGGAGGACGAGAGGTCACAGACGGGGGCAGCTCAGATGGGCCAGGCTCCCTAGCAGTGGCTTACAGGCTGAGCCCAGACTCGCCATTCATTCACTCACAGGCTAGGTCCTGGGACCCACAGGGAGTGACAGGCTCCCTGCCTCCAAGGAACTCTTAGCTTAAGGGGAAGACTGGATCAGGCCATGGTGCCGCAGGGCGATAAGAGCCAGGATGGGGCCCAGGGAGGGAGAGCAGGGAGCACTCAACAGCCCCAGCCCCAGCCCAGAAGATCCCAGAGGGGCAGAAGAGGGCCCTCTAATGGGCCAGTAACAGCAGGGAGCGGAACAGCCTGGCCTGCTCTGCTGCTTCCTCCTGCTATCCCCTAATGGGCCTAGGCTCTTCCTTCTGCTTTCTGGGAGGACTGTTTTGTTTCCCAAGACAGGGCGTGGGCAGGGCGGAGACAACAGGGGCCTGACCCTGCTTCCTCAATGAGCTCATGCCAGAGCCCAGAGCTGACCCGCAGACAAGTGTGCCAGCCGCGTCCCGACCAGGGTTGGCCGGGTCCCTGGGGAGGCCTCAAAACCAAACTCGAGGCCTGGGGCTGACAGGCAGCCTCCCACATGCCAGCTTCTTGCTCCTCTCCTCCTCTCCTCCTCTGCCTCCTCTTCCTCCATCTTCTCCTCTTCCTCCTTTTTCTTTGCAAGAGGGAAGGCAGGACCCTGGCACCCAGGGGCAGACATCTTCCTGCTGAGTGAGTGATTCTTGGCTACATTCTGGAACCTAAAACCTGGGCCTTGCCTTGCTGTGCTGCTGCTCCAGCTGAGAGTGGGCCCCAACTCCAGACCACCTCTTCTTCCCACCTCCCCCTCTCCCTCCCCCTCCTCCTTCACATGGGGTGGGGCTGCAGGAGCCTGTATTCCTTCCTCCCTCCCCAGGCACCCTGCTGAGCCCTGGCATCCATCCGCCAGCACAGGAGCCAGCTCCTTTCAAACCCCTGGACAGAAAGTAGCAAAAGCCTGGTCCTTTGTTAGGGACTGTGTTCCCAGGCCTTTGATCTCCCAGGGCTCAACCATAAAGCAGCCATTGTGACCTCTGCACACCACGCCCTTTGTGGCTCAGCACCTGAGAGCCCAAGAACAGGCACAGCTTCCCGATGCCCAGCGCCTCCCCGGGGAACACCACGCAGAGAGGGAGGGGTGTGGGAGCCGGCCAGCCCGCTGAGCACAGAGCTGAGACTGGGGGCTTGAGGCTGGCCTTTGCTGAATCCTTTGTCAACTTCACTGTCCTCTTCCTCACCCCACACTGCTAAGCTGGTAGAAAAGTGAGGCCCCGGGGCCGGCGCTGAGGCGCAGCGGGTAAAGCTTTCACCTGTGACACTAGCATCCCATATGGGCACCGGTTTGAGACCCAGCCACTCCACTTCCCATTCAGCTCCCTACTAATGTGCCTGGGAAAGCAAGATGGCCACGTGCTTGGGCCCCTGCACCCACATGGGAGACCCTGAAGAAGCTTGGCCGTTACGGCCATTTGGGGAGTGAACCAGTGCGTGGAAGATCTCTCTCTCTCTCTCTCTCTCTCTCCTTCTCTGTCTCTCCTTCTCTCTGTGTAACTCAGACTTTCAAATAAAATAAATAAATTTTAAAATACAAAATGGAAAGGAAAGTGAGGCCCCACACAGCCTGGGCCTCAGATGATCCCCCTGTGTCTCTGAAGCAAGCCTCCCTGGGTGGCCTGGGTGGCAGGAAGCCCTCCCAGACAGAGGCAGCACAGAGAGCCCCAGCAATGCATCGTGTCCCTGGCTCAGAGCCCCAGGGACATTTCTTAAGGACCCTCAGAGAGCATCCTAGGGCTGCACGAGGATGGAAGGGACCCAGGCATTCAAGGAGGTAGCTCTGGAGCCCACGGCTCCGCTGCCCTTGACCACCCCCTGCTGCGGCCCGAGGAAGCCAAGGCTGAGCCCCGCCCCTGGGACGGGTGGCTCTGCAGTTCACAGCAGCCGTGTGTCTCCCCAACAGGCGGGCTGCACGTCGGACCCCTGGCCATGAGGGGCAGCGGGAGACCAGAGAGTCCTGCTCACCCCCAGGAAGAGCACCACGGTGGCCACTGTGGCTTTTTAGTCTCAGAGGTTTGGGATGAGCTGCTTGACCCGGGGTCCCCCTGGGAGGGACAGCCCCACCTCCTCTGTGTGCCTTTAGCTAAGTCACCTCCTACATGAGTAGGGCTGCAGACAGAACAGGGCGGGAAGCAAAGACAGCAGTCCTGGCTGCAGCAGCCCAGTGACCTGTACGATGGGAACAGCAGGGCCAGTTCCATGGCACAGCATCAGCCCACCACGCATGTGCAGGATGTGGTCTGCACCCAGTGGCTTCCCTTGCTGTTGGCTGCTTGGCAACCCCTCAGTTCTTAAAAGGAACTTACTCACTCACCATCCTCCAAATTTTCCCACAGGTCCTTCCCTTCCCTTCTCTCCCTTGTTAACTCAGCTAACTTTTATTCATCCTGCAGTTGCCAGCACAAACATCACCTCCTCCAGGGAGCCCTCCCTGATTTCCTGGTCTAAATAGCATCTCCCTCCACGGGCTCCATGGTCCCTGTATTCCCCCTCTCAGGGCATCTGTACAGAAATGAGTCACTGCTGTGTTTGTGACTTCCTCACTGGAGCGTGTGTGCCAGGGGGCAGGGGGAGCTCTGGTTTTGTTCACAGACACATCTGCAGTGCTGGGTCAGGCTCTCAGGACACGTTGGCTGGAATAATCATAATTTTAAAAATTAGTGCAAACAGGGCAATGCCCTTCTCCCTCCCCTCCATGCAAGAACAAAAGCTCAGGCCTCAGCTTTAGCATTTGAGAAAAATGCAGGTTAGCCCTCTTTTGGCTGGGAGCCAAAAGGGATCTCTGCTTAGCGTGAACAAACTTCCAGACCCTCTCAGGGGAGTGTGGGAGACGGCAGAAGCTCCCCCCACCCCGCAGGATTGCTGTGCTGGAGGCTAATTAAGCAGCAGGTGTGGGAAAGCTCTCTGCTCTCCCTCTATTGACCTTAAAGCAGGACAGACTGCCAAAGAGAGAAGAATCCATCCTGTGCCCTCCGCCAAGGAGAACGCTGACAGCTTGGGGGCCTGAGCAACGGCAGCGGCACCAGAGCACACTGCGTTAACAGAGCAGCTTTCCCTGTCAGCTGCCGCACCCCAAGTTGCCTCCCCTCGAGCCCAGTCTTCTTCGTTTGTCCTGTCACTCCTCTAAAAATGTCTTCTGGGGTCAGCATTGTGGCACAACAGGCTAAGCTACCATGTACTAGGCCACCAGCATCCCACAGGAGCAATGGTACAAGTGCCAGCTGTCCCACTTAGGATCCAGCTCCTGGCTAATGTACCTAGGAACGCAGCAGAGGATGGAGCAGAGTTCCTGCCACCCTCCCACGTGGAGACCTGGATGATGCTCCTGGCTCCCGGTTTTGGCCTGGTTCAGTTCTGGCTGTTGTGGCCATCTGGGGAATAAATCAGCAGATGGATGATCTTGATCTCGATCTCTCTCTCTCTCTCTCTCTCGTTCTCTCTGGTTCTGCCTTTCAAATAAATCTTTAAATAAAACACAAACAACATGGGGCTGGTGCTGTGGCATAGCAGGTAAAGCTGCTGCCTACAGTGCCCACATCCCATATGGGCGCTGGTTTGAGTCCCGGCTGCTCCACTTCCCATCCAGCTCTCTGCTATGGCCTGGGAAAGCAGTGGAGGATGGCCCAAGTGCTTGGGCCCCTGCACCCACATGGGAGACTCGGAAGAGGCTCCTGGCTCCTGGTTTTGGATTGGTGCACCTCCAGCTGTTGCTGCCATCTGGGGAGTGAACCAGCAGATGGAAGACCTCTCTCTCTCTCTGCCTCTTCCTTCTCTCTCTCTGTAACTCTATCAAATAAAAAATAAATATTAAAAAAAAACCCACTAACATCCTGTTCTTTGTTGAAGATGCTAGAAGTGGAACTGCGCATTTCCTGGCTGTGTGTCTGAAATATCCACAATGATGACCTTTTGCTTGTTTCCCCTTATTAATCCGTGACCGGGGTCTCGGCCAAGCAGAAGCTTATGAAGGTGGAAGATGGATTACCTTCCTTCTGCACTGGTGTGAGGCCCGGACAGTGGTGAAGCCCCTGTTCGGCCCAGCTAGCCTGCTGGCATCCTGATGTCCCCCCCAACTCCCACCCCCTAAAGTGCTCTGTGGGCCAGGCTGGAAGCAGGAAGGTGGGCTCCATGGAGACGGCAGAATATAGCACCCAGCTCAGGGCTGGGGAGGACAGGGGACTGCTTCCCCTCCTCCCTCGGCCATGCCCATGCAGTATCAATTCAACCCTGGCTCCTTCCAGTTCCTTTGGGGGCTGGGGGAGGGGATGATTGAGTGAGCAAGGCAGGGAAGAAGCCAGAAACTGGCAGGCGGCAGCAGGCTGGGGGCAGTACCCTCGGATCTGTGGTGGCTGTGGTTAAACTGGTGTCTCCAAAGAAACATGACCAGTGCTGTGAAAACTGCCAGGACAATGGCCCTGCCTTTATTTCTGTGGTATGGTACAGAGGCCCGGGGAAGGGCAGGAACCCCACTGGAGGCTGCCCCTTCCCCCTCTCTCTTTGAAGCTCAGCTACAACTGCATTCCACCAAGAAGGGCGGCTGCGGGTTCCAAACCCAGGTCACTGGCTCTTGGCTGTGTGCGTCGCCGGGCCTTGCGGGTCCAGCTGCCTGCCATCTATATAACAGACATCTGCCAGGCACCCTTGCAGCTGCTGGGGATGGAGCAGACGGATTTCTCGCACACTGAGGCTTCACGTTTCAGATGGGAGCCGGAAGCAGCTTAGATTCCACGCCGCATCATAAAGCTGTTTTTACCATGACTGCGCTCTAGCAGAGGCTTTTTTTTTTTTATTACCTGCATACTAGAGTATGCAGCCAATTCTAGAACATCTAGACCTTAGTCCCACTGAGAGAAGGAACAGAATCATTTCTAGATTCACCAAGTGCTTAATACAGAGCCTGACACCCACATCTCAGCCACCGAAAAAGGCCCCACCAGGATGTGACCCAAATCCAGAAGCCTTGCGGCACCTCCATCCTCGCAGGGGTGGGGCACCTTGTTTCTGCCAAGGGCCATTTGGATATTTATAACATCATTCGCAGGCCATCCAAAGGGATCCCTTTAAAAATGAGCCTGCTACAGACGTATTGAATTTCAAGTCCAGCCTGTGGTTGCCTTGGCAGGGCCAGACCATGTGATTCTGTGGGCCTCATAGGGCCCACGGGCCAGCGGCTCCCCTTCCCATACAGCAACAAACAGCTGCCTTCCCACTTCAGGCCTGCTTTCAAAGGGAAAGCCAACATGGGGTGGGGGTGGGGCATTTCCACTCAAGCCGGGGCCTGGGGTGGGGGTGTAATAAAACAGTCTCTGGCATCAGGTACAGAAAAATTAATGTCCCAGGCACATGAGAAAGATCAAAGCCACTGATTAAAGATGTGGCTCAGACAAGCACCTGCCCAGAGGCTCCGCAGGGTTCCTGGGGGAGGAATCGCCAAGTGGCGTGGGGGTGGGGGTGGGGGTGGTTACGGTGACACAGGCCAGGAATGTGGTGATTAACAGGCACAGGTTTGCACTGACCCATGTCAGAAGCAAAGGGCTCAGCACGTAACCCGTGCTCAGCAAAACATAGCTGGGGTCCTGGTCCTTATCACAACTTGAGGGCCACGCCCCTTCCTTACCCAGCGTGTGTGCGGGGCCTGAGAAGCCCCGGTCCCCGCTGATGCCGAGAAAGGGAGAAACCACCTGCTTCACCAGCTCCTCCAGCTGCAAGTAACCCTCGCTGGGGCCTGTGGGCTCGTGAACGCTCTGGAAAGAAACATCAGTGATAGGCAAAAGTCAGCCAAAGTCGCCACAGCCAGCACGCTCTCCAGCCACCAAGCCCGATTCCCCTCCTACGAGGTATAAGGCAGCGATTCCAGCAGGCAGCGGCCTCGTGGTCAGAACAAGCAACTGAGGCCTGGAGCCCTGGTCGCCATCATGGCCATGGGGACTGGAACTGTGCCTGGGAAACGTGCCGGCAGCCGCCCCCGCAGGGCCCTGCCACGGCGCTGTGACTGGGGTTGCCCCAGCTCCAGCTCCAAGCTTGAGCTCTGATTGGTCTCACTGCTAAGATCCCACCCCACACTCATAGTGACCACCTTCCACGCAGCATGCAGGCACTCTGCACAGGCACTTGGCAAGAATTCATGCACAGAGGCCTCCTAGCCGCCAAGCAGGGGCTGTTCTCCTAACCCTTCTGCGGATGAGGATACAAAGACCCACATAGCTTAAGTAACCAACCTGGGACAACACAGCCAGCGAATGGCAATAGCCCTGGACTGCAGCCCAGCCTAGCTGGCTCTGAGCCCACCTTCCTTCTACTTGCTAACAGGCCAGGGGTGGGGGAGGGAGGGAAGAATACAGAAAGGTCCAGAATAGCAGGACAAAGGGAGAGCCATTCATTCCCATGACAGCAGTCAAAACCAAAGAGGAACCAGAAGACTCCTGGGGAACTCAGCTGCTCTGGGGGAAAGGCCCTGAAGGTCTGCTGTCATGTCGAGGGCCACCAGGCAGCAGAGGCCACCTGGCCAAGGAGAGGGGCACCAGCAGGGACAACACTGGGCTCTGTGTCACATCACATTCTCAGATCGGAGTGTATCTTTGGGTTTGTATCTATGGGTTTCCACCAAAGCAGTGAAACATCTCCATTGTATTGTGGTGTTGGGGGGAGTTGCTGGGGAGATGGTGGGATGAAGAAGTGGATAAGGCTGAGTTGTGCAGGTTGGGGAACCCTGGATCACGCATACCCTCCCCAGGACACAGGCTCTTTGGTGGCCCCCTGTCCACTGAACCCTGCAGAGAAAGGGGTGGTTGGGGATGGTAGGAGAGAGACAGGAATAAAGGAGGCAGGAGAGGGGCTGGAAGAGAAAAGATGCAGAGAAAGCGAGTGGGTCTAATAGCCCCCGCATGGCACAGAGGCATGACATAGGTCTCCACGGCCTCCCTCCAATTCTGCTTGGGCTGAGAGGAAACCTCAGAGAAGTGAACACTGGGGATAACAGTCAGCAAGCCGCTGGCTCCGGAAGGTCCGCTCCCATCAGTGCAAACAGAAGGGGTCCCCACGGCAGCAGCAGGAGAAAGGGGGAGCCTGATTCATGCTCCCCAGGAACCACACCAGGCCTCAAAAGCAGAGCAGTTTCAGCCACAAAACCACCTTCACTTGGCTTCAAAGTCCAGGAAACTTGGCTTCTCATTTCTGTCTTTGACAGTTCTCACCTGGCTTCTCCCCAAACCTCTGTACCCCGTAGTTCCCGAGCACTGAGCAGCAGATGTGACAAGAGACAGAGACTTGGTGACAGGTGGGAAGAAAACGGGTAAGGAGCACATGAGTTGGAGCTTGATGGTCTCCCAGCAAGGGCCACTGCACGCTCAGCCTGCATGGAGTCCCCTAGAACATGGCTGCCCTCAGCCTCCACTGGCTGTGGAATCTGTACAGCCCACTGCAAAATGAAAACCATGGGGGCCCTTGTCCAGGAATTATTTAGTACATCAAGACGGCGGTGGGAGAGAATTCAGCCAAGAGTAGAGTGCTCTCTCGGCACGGAATGCCCACCCGGCCAGGCTGGCCAAGATCCCTCTAATGCTCCGTCCTTCGGATGGCTCAGGACCTGTGTGCTCAGGCTGGGAGCAGGCAGATCTTCACTTTGGTTGGAATCTCTTGGCCAGCCTCTGGATGTGACAGCTTGGGGGCAGGAGGATGCAGCCTGTGGTAGGAGCATTTGAGCCCCTGGTGCATCTGGGAAAGGGAAGGGTTGGTTCAGGGGTGTCTGCAAAGAACAAAGGAAAAGGGGAAGAAGAAGTCCGAGAAAGGAGTATTTTCTCAGTACTTGCATCAGCCAGTCCCAGGTCACTGTGGGAGAGTAATTCAGGTCCAAAGGCCTAACTTCCTGCAGTGGGAATGGCCCCCAGCAGTGCTACCTGAAAGCTCTATGCATAGCCAAAGGCTATGGCTGTGAGTGGGGAAAGATGCCTTTGTGACTGCCACACTCTCAGCTTTGGGCATCACAGCGCCTGAGTGAGAACAGGGGCCAGCAAAGTTATTCCCAGGGTGCCAAGTGCTCCCACTCAAGTGGGACCCTCCCAGAGGTGAGGAGGGCATTGCACAGTACCTGGGAGGCTGGAGCGGGGAAGGCAGTCATCATCATGCAAGTAGGAAAGAATGAGGGCTGAAGAAGGGGTCATAAGCCCAGCTCCCTCACAAACCAGCACAGGCGCTGGGCAGCCAGCTCCTCTGAATCTCCCGCTCAGCTGTGGACCGGGAAAAGCAGTGACCAAACACAGGAGGGAGTGTTTCCTGGCCCGACTCCCCAGAAGCTGGCCACAACCAGGGACTTCCCTGCATGATGGTCCCCAACATGGCACTGGAGGCCAGGGCCCTGGGGCAGTCCTACTTAGGCTACTGCTGGACAAGGTTTCACTAACACTTGACTTGGTGCCAAAGACTGTGGTGTGTGTCGAGGGCACACGAGTGCAGAGAAAAATGTTAGGATCTGCCTTGAACTGGAAGGAGGCTTAGGGGCCCTGGAAGACAGTGCTCCAAGCAGAGGGAATGGCGAGCACAGAGGTCCTGCTGGGGCAGGGGCCAAGAAAGCCATGGAAAGGGCAGCCGGCCTCCAGGTGAGGATGGCAAGTTGGGAAGGCAAGAGGCCAGGCTGTCAACTTGAGCAGTTTTCCCAAGCTCAGTGGGGAATCGCCAAGGAGTCTGCAGGTGCCCTGGAGAGCAGGGGACCAGCGCCAGTGAAGGAAGACTCTCCTGGACAGCGGGCTGCCTTGTCGTTCGGAGCTCCAGGCGGGTGATGACAGCTTTCTCGTGGTTGTCAGAGTGTCTGGTTCAGGGCCCAGACACCAGACTACGATACAGGTTGTACCTGGCAGAGACAGCCCCCGTTCCTGTGTCAACAGGTGAGCTCTCACCTGCAGGAAGCCATCAAGTCTCCTCCAGCAAAAGAACAAGCAGAAAATGCAAAGGACCACCTTCCCATCCCTGAAATGTTACAAACAGAACCGGGGGCATGAAAGGCCAGCTCTCCCAATCTTCTAGCACAATCCCAAAGGGCTCATGTCCTAGGTGCCTCCCTTAGGATCCAAGCTCTTATTTGGGTGTCCTAGACATAAGCTGCCATGGACTTTTCTAACTGCCTCCTTCCCTTCCCTCTCATAAGAAATAATACTTGACCTGGCATTCTGGTCAATCATACCCATCCTTATCCATTAGGCAAGACTTCCTGGTCTCTGACGCCAGGTAAGGGGGAATCCATCCAGGAGGGACAGTGCTGGGGCAGGGAGGGTGCTTGGGGGCCCCAGTGCCTGACATTTCATCCCTGCTCTGAGAATAGCATGGAGTCACCAGTAGCCTGACCAATGGCCAGGCCTGGGAAAGTGGCCCTGTACTTGGAGAACTGTGTGCCCTACCCATCGGAAGGGCTTACTAAGGCTTTGCTTGTACTATTTGATCTAGTTCAAGGTCAAGGCTGATGGAGCCAAGGGGAATCATGCAGCCCAAGCTGGACCAATCATAGTATTTCCCCTGGGGAGGAAGAAGCAGATGCTGAGTTCTAATCTCACTACCCCTGACCAGCCGAGGCATGGCAGGCAAGCACAGAAGCTCCTCAGTTTCAGTTTCCACATCTGCAACACAGGAGAAACAACACTGCCCACCCTAAGGTGCCTGCTTGGGTTATCTGTGTAAGAAAACAACACACTTGAAGTCCTGGGTTCCTACCTGGCACACAGACGGAGACTGCCTTGTGTTAGCTCATTGCCCTACTGTTGTCTTAGAACCAGAAGACAACGGACAGCCATCTGGGCCATCCCTTACTGGAAGCACTTGAGCTGCAGGAGACCATGCTGATCCAAAGCAGATGTGCAAGCCAAAGTGCTGAGGACAGTTCTGCAGAGACAGCAAGACCAAGTCCAGGAGAGAGAGGGCAAGGCTGGGAAAGGACACATCAGAGGGAAACAAGGTAGACCAGGTGCAGAAAAGAGGAAGCAAAGGAAAGTGGTGGCTTGGCAGCCTGATGTGGTTTCGTCCCTGCTTGTGATGCCTCAAGAAGTTCATCTGGCTCATGCAAGGCCAAAGTTGTGTCTTGCAAGTCCTGGTTGTGACTTGCAAGTGGTAGCTCCCTGCCATCACCGGAGATGGGTGTCCATTGCCTGAAAGAAGGCCCTAGTTCCTCTCATGCTCCACTATAATCCCAGCACCAAGCTCAGCACCAGGGACCTAACAGGTGCTCAGTAAATGTACATCAAATAAATCAAGGAATGTGGACAAATCAACTAAGGAACACTACATTTTCAAGCTAAGGCACTCTGGTCATTCAATGTTCTCCCCCTCATCTTTCAATGGCAATCTCCTCCTCCTTTGCTTTCCTCCCTTGACCTTGGGAACACGTCTCCACCACAGTCTCACCTGCAGGACGAGCAACATCTGGACAATGGACGAGGGCAGCTTGGACTGGGCCAGTAGCAGCAGGTCACCCAGCTTCACCTTCAACAGAACCAGGTCTCGGAAGCCCAGTAGGGAGATCTGGCGGATGGTCAGCTCCTGACCCTGGAGAGCAGAGGAGAAGGGAGGGG
Source organism: Oryctolagus cuniculus (assembly GCF_964237555.1). NCBI lineage: Eukaryota > Metazoa > Chordata > Mammalia > Lagomorpha > Leporidae > Oryctolagus > Oryctolagus cuniculus. Next base: position 29,587,118 of record NC_091432.1, read on the forward strand.
AGGGAAGGAAGGCTGTTAAGTGAGAGCTCACTGGCCCAATCACATTGGGTTCAGGGCAACACGGAGCACCCAGGATGGGTCACATTGAAGTGTCTCCATCACAAGGCCCAGTGGGGGTGGTCAAAGTTGAAGACCCAGCCTCTGTCCTCTAGAACTAAAGCAGTGCTCAAGATAAGATGTGGGACCCAAGCTGTGGCACAGTGAGTTAACTGTTTGCAGTGTTAGCATCCCATGTTGGAAAGCCAGTTCTAGTCCTGGCTACCCAGCTTTCATTCCCAGCTTCCTGCTGATGCACCTGGGAGGGCAGTGGAAGATGGCTTGAGTGCTTGGACCCTTGCTGCCCATGTGGGATACCAGAATGAAGTTCCTGAGACTAGCTTCAGCCAGGCCCAGACCGGTTCTTGCATCTACTTGGAGAGCAGGCCAGCATATCGAATCAATCAATCTCTCTCTCTTTCTGTGTGTGTGTATGTGTGTGTGTATGTCTTTCCCTCTCTCTCTGCCTTTCAAATTAAAAAAGATAAGACATGACTCAACCTGTCTAAATGACCCAAAGATGATACAACATATATATGATGGGGCTGTGCTGTCACAGACGAATATGGGGAGAAACAAAAGGAAAGATCCATCCCAGCTCCCCACATTCATCTGCTAAATATTTCGGCCCTATCGTACATCAGGAAACCAATGGAGAGTGAACCAGTGGATGGAAGATTGATCTCTCTCTCTCTCTCCTTCTGTGTGTGTGTGTGTGTGTGTCTCCCTCACACTCTCTATCTCTCCCTCTTTACAATTCTGCCTTTCAAATAAATAAAATAAATCTTCAAAAAAAAAAAAAAAGCCATACACAATGCAGGCCCTGTAATCTGATTTCACGAGATAACCACACCCACACTTTGAGGTACCACATGCATTTCTCCAGCAAGTACTCTGTGTAAACACTAAAAAAGTTACCAAGGGAGCTAACATCACAATGGGCGCTGTAAATAACTTGTCTTCACTACAAGGCACTTTTACTTGGCTTCATGCTTACACCTCCAAAAAGTCAAGCAGCTGGTATTATCTCTGTCTGATAGATTGATGGATAGGGATGTGGAGAAACCGACACTGGCCTGTTATTCTATGCAGGCCCAAGGCCCTTTGGTACTGGGTGATGCTGGAAGCTGACAGGACCTGGCCAACTTCTGTTCACAACTCTCCAGTGAAGGAAGAGATAGCACTGTTTGATTCAAATTTCACAAGGTGGGCAAGGAGAAGAAGGAACTTCTTTTTTTTTTTTTTTTTTTTTTTTTTTTAATCTTTTATTTAATGAATATAAATTTCCAAAGTACGACTAATGTGTTACAATGGCTTCCCCCCCATACCGTCCCTCCCACCCACAACCCTCCCCTTTCCCACTCCCTCTCCCCTTCCATTCACATCAAGATTCATTTTCGATTATCTTAATATACAGAAGATCAGCTTAGTATACCTTAAGTAAGTATTTCAACAGTTTGCTCCCACACAGAAACATAAAGTGAAAAATAATAGATGATTTTTTTTAAATGATGATGAAATCAGATCAGACCTATTGTCATGTTTAATCCCAGTGAGAGTCAAGTTGGGAATTGATAATTTCTTTTTTTTTTTTTTTTTTTTTTTTTACAGAAGATCAGTTTAGTGTACATTAAGTAAAGATTTCAGTCGTTTGCACCCCCATAGAAACACAAAGTGAAATATACTGTTTGAGTACTCGTTATAGCATTAAGCCTCAGTGTACAGCACGTTAAGGACAGAGATCCTACATGAGGAGTAAGTGCACAGTGACTCCTGTTGTTGACTTTACCAATTGACACTCCTGTTTATGGCATCAGTAATCTCCCTATGCACCAGTTATGAGTTTCCAAGGCTATGGAAGCCCGTTGAGTTCTCCGACTCTTATCTTGTTTAGACACGGTCATAGTCAAAGTGGAGGTTCTCTCCTCCCTTCAGAGAAAGGCACCTCCCTCTTTGAAGACCTGTTCTTTCCACTGGGATCTCACTCACAGAGATCTTTTTGCCAGAGTGTCTTGGCTTTCCATGCCTGAAATACTCTCATGGGCTTTTCAGCCAGATCCGAGTGCCTTTAGGGCTGATTCTGAGGCCGGAGTGCTATTTAGGACATCCGCCATTCTATGAGTCTGCTGAGTATCTCACTTCCCATGTTGGATCACTCTCCCCTTTATTTATTCTATCGGTTGGTGTTAGCAGATACTAGACTTGTTTATGTGCTCCCTTTGACTCTTAGTCCTTTCATTATGATCAATTGTGAACTGAAATTGATCACTTGGAGTAGTGAGATGGCATTGGCACATGCCACCTTGATGGGATTGAATTGGAATCCCCTGGTATGTTTCCAACTCTACCAATTGGGGCAAGTCAGCCCAAGCATGCCCCAAATTATACATCTCTTCCCTCTCTTATTCCCACTCTTATGTTTAACAGGGATCACATTTCAGTTAATTTTCAACACTTAAGAATAACTGTGTGATAATTACAGAATTAAACCAGTCATATTAAGTAGAACAGACAAAAAAAAATACTATGAGGGATAATGTATTAAGTTGTCCATTAGCAGTCAGGGCTATGCTGATCAAGTCGCCATTTCTCATAGTGTCCATTTCACTTCAGGAGGTTTCCTTTTTGGTGTTCAGTCAGTTGTCACCGATCAGGGAGAACATATGGCATTTGTTCCTTTGGGACTGGCTTACTTCACTCAGCATGATGTGTTCCAGATTCCTCCATTTTGTTGCAAATGACTGGATTTCGTTGTTTCTTACTGCGGTACAGTATTCTAAAGAGTACACATCCCATAATTTCTTGATCCAGTCTACCGTTGATGGGCATTTAGGTTGGTTCCAGGTCTTGGCTATTGTGAATTGTGCTGCAATAAACATTAGGGTGCAGACCGCTTTTTTGTTTATCAATTTAAACTCCTTTGGGTAAATTCCAAGGAGTGGGATGGCTGGGTCGAACGATAGGGTTATATTCAGGTTTCTGAGGAATCTCCAGACTGATTTCCATAGTGGCTTCACCAGTTTGCATTCCCACCAACAGTGGGTTAGTGTCCCTTTTTCCCCACATCCTCGCCAGCATCTGTTGTTGGTAGATTTCTTTATGTGAGCCATTCTAACTGGGGTGAGGTGAAACCTCATTGTGGTTTTGATTTGCATTTCCCTGATTGCTAGTGACCTTGAACATTTTTTCATGTGCCTGTTGGCCATTTGGATTTCCTCTTTTGAAAAATGTCTATTGAAGTCCTTGGCCCATCTCTTAAGTGGGTTGTTGGTTTTGTTTTTGTGGAGTTTCTTGATCTCTTTGTAGATTCTGGTTATTAACCCTTTATCTGTTGCATAGTTTGCAAATATTTTTTCCCATTCTGTCGGTTGTCTCTTCACTCTCCTGACTGTTTCTTTTGCAGTACAGAAACTTCTCAATTTGATGAAATCCCAATAGTTGATTTTGGCTTTGACTGTCTGTGCCTCCCGGGTCTTTTCCAGAAATTCTTTGCCTGTGCCAATATCTTGAAGGGTTTCTCCAATGTTCTCTAATAACTTAATGGTGTCAGGACGTAGATTTAGGTCTTTAATCCACGTTGAGTGGATTTTTGTGTAAGGTGTAAGGTAGGGGTCTTGCTTCATGCTTCTGCACGTGGAAATCCAGTTTTCCCAGCACCATTTATTGAATAGACTGTCCTTGCTCCAGGAATTAGTTTTAGATCCTTGATCAAATATAAGTTGGCTGTAGATGTTTGGGTTGATTTCTGGTGTTTCAATTCTGTTCCATTGGTCTATCCATCTGTTTCTGTACCAGTACCATGCTGTTTTGATTACAACTGCCCTGTAGTATGTCCTGAAGTCTGGTATTGTGATGCCTCCGGCTTTGTTTTTGTTGTACAAGATTGCTTTAGCTATTCGAGGTCTCTTGTGCCTCCATATGAATTTCAGCATCATTTTTTCTAGATCTGCGAAGAATGTCTTTGGTATCTTGATTGGGATTGCATTGAATCTATAAATTGCTTTTGGGAGAATGGACATTTTGATGATGTTGATTCTTCCAATCCATGAGCATGGAATATTTTTCCATTTTTTGGTATCCTCTTCTATTTCTTTAAGGTTTTGTAGTTTTCATCGTAGAGATCTTTAACGTCCTTGGTTAAGTTTATTCCAAGGTATCTGATTGTTTTTGTAGCTATTGTGAATGGGATTGATCTTAGCAGCTCTTTCTCAGTCATGGCATTGCTTGTGTATACAAAGGCTGTTGATTTTTGTGCATTGATTTTATATCCTGCCACTTTGCCAAACTCCTCTATGAGTTCCAATAGTCTCTTAGTAGAGTTCTTTGGATCCTCTAAGTACAGAATCATATCGTCTGCAAAGAGGGATAGTTTGACTTCTTCCTTCTTGATTTGTATTCCTTTGATTTCTTTTTCTTGTCTGATGGCTCTGGCTAAAACTTCCAGAACTATGTTAAATAGCAGTGGTGAGAGTGGGCATCCCTGCCTGGTGCCAGATTTCAGTGGAAATGCTTCCAACTTTTCCCCATTCAATAGTATGCTGGCTGTGGGTTTTTTATAAATTGCTTTGATTATATTGAGGAATGTTCCTTCTATACCCAATTTGCTTAGAGTTTTCATCATGAAAGGGTGTTGAATTTTATCAAATGCTTTCTCTGCATCAATTGAGATAATCATATGGTTTTTCTTCTGCAGTCTGTTAATGTGGTGAATCACATTGATTGATTTGCGAATGTTGAACCATCCCTGCATACCAGGGATGAATCCCACTTGGTCTGGGTGGATGATTTTCCTGATGTGTTGTTGTATTCTATTGGCCAGAATTTTATTGAGGATTTTTGCGTCTATGTTCATCAGGGATATTGGTCTGTAATTTTCTTTCAGTGCTGCATCTTTCTCTGGCTTAGGGATTAAGGTGATGCTGGCTTCATAGAAAGATTTTGGGAGGATTCCCTATTTTTCGATTGTTCTGAATAGTTTGAGAAGAAATGGGATTAGTTCTTCTTTAAATGTCTGGTAGAATTCAGCAGTGAATCCATCTGGTCCTGGGCTTTTCTTTGTTGGGAGGGCCTTTATTACTGTTTCAATTTCTGTTTCAGTTATGGGTCTATTTAGGTTTTCGATGTCTTCATGATTCAATTTAGGTAGATTGCATGTGTCCAGGAATCTATCCATTTCTGATAGGTTTTCCTGTTTGCTGGCATACAGGTCCTTGTAGTAATTTCTGATGATTCTTTTTATTTCTGTGGTGTCTGTTGTTACGTTTCCTTTTTCATCTCTGATTTTATTGATTTGGGTCTTTTCTCTTCTTTTTTTAGTTAGTTGGGCCAATGGGGTGTCAATTTTGTTTATTTTTTCAAAAAAACCAGCTTCTCGCTTGGCTGATTTTTTGTAATGTTTTTTTTTGGATTCAATCCTGTTAATTTCTTCTCTGGTTTTAATTATTTCTCCTCTCCTACTAGATTTTGCTTGGTTTGCTGCAGTTTTTCTAGGTCCTTGAGGTGCGCTGAAAGCTCATTTATTTGGTACCTTTCCAATTTCTTGGTATAGGCACCTATTGCTATAAATTTGCCTCTCAATACTGCTTTTGCTGTATCCCATAAGTTTTGATATGTTGTGTTGTTGTCTTCATTTACTTCCAGAAAGTTTTTGATTTCTCTTTTGATTTCTTGAATGACCCAGTGTTCATTCAGGAGCATGTTGTTCAGTCTCCATGTGTTTGCATACTTTCTGGGGTTTCCTGAGTTGCTAATTTCCAACTTCATCCCGCTGTGGTCTGAGAAGCTGCATGGTATGATTCTAATTCTTTTAAATTTGCTGAGACTTGCTTTATGGCCTAGTATGTGGTCAATCCTAGAGAAGGTTAGAAGGAACTTCTAAAATTACTCCTGCAGAGCAATTCTGGTGGGAAGAGGGGCTTCCTACTCCAACAACTGTCAAATCACTTCACTGCATTCATTTTGCAGGAATTGCCTACCCGGCTCTCAGGGCATCCAGAGGGACTTCCCATCCTCCAGCAACTGCACTCCAAACAGACACAGTTTTGTTGGTTTGGTTTTTTTGTTTGTTTGTTTGTTTAAATCATAAGGTAATAGATATTTATAGGCAAAGATTAAAAGCATTACAAAGGGCTTTAGGGAAACAAAACAGTCTTCTAACCTTTTATTAGAATCCATTTGGGGACTCATTTTTAACAGGTTTTTATTCATGTTCTAGATTTTTCCAGAAAGTTTCTGCATCCATGAAATCACACATATAACCTTTAAGCATACCCAGAAATTATACCCTTCCTGCTGTTTGGCAGCTTGCTTCCTGGTTTTTAGTACACTGTGGACATCTTTTCATGCCACACATATTGATCCACCTCACTCTTCTGTACAAATGTATAATATTCCCAGTGGGAGCATACTCTATTTAATTAGCCATCTCACCAACTATGATGCTTTTTTTTTTTTTTTTGGTCTACATACCATGCTATAATACACACATTCACCGTCACCAGCATATCCAGATTACCACTCTTTCAAAGCAAAATTGCTCAACCAAAATACATCTTTAAAAAGTCACTACTGGGCCAGCACCGCGGCTCACTAGGCTAATCCTCCACCTGCGGCACCAGCACCCCGGGTTCTAGTCCCGGCTGGGGAGCCAGGCACTAGTCCTGGTTGCTCCTCTTCCAGTCCAGCTCTCTGCTGTGGCCTGGGAGGGCAGTGGAGGATGGCCCAAGTGCTTAAGTCCCTGCCACCCGCATGGGAGACCAGGAGGAAGTACCTGGCTCCTGGCTTCGGAAAGGCGCAGCGCCGGCTGTGGCAGCCATTAGGGGAGTGAACCAATGGAAGGAAGACCTTTCTCTCTCGCTCTCTCTCTCTCACTGTCTAACTCTGCCTGGCAACAACAACAACAAACGTCACTGCCATGTTGCCCTTCAAAAAGACCACACCAATTGACACTCCCACTCCCATTCTATTGTCTCAGACTAACTCGGGGACGACTTCTTAAGGAAGCTGAGTAAGAAAATGTGGGCCATAGGCCCTCTTAGACAACTTCAATGGGGCTACCCCAACACCTTTGTGGACCAATGCCAGGCATATGGGGGACACTCAAGAGTCATCCATTACAAAGCCAACTGCCAGGAAGATTCCGTTGCTATCCCCTCTTCATATGAGATACCTGCAGGCATTTGGGCCAGGCATGAGTAGTTACAGTATTTATCTGGTGGAGATGAACAATTTGCCTTTGGGGCTTCTAAGCTTAAGGTTAAATACTACATAAGCTCAAGGTAAAACACTGCACACTCAGGAGAGAGGCCTGGACTTACAAATGACCAGAGGGGAATATTGAGTCCGTACCCAGAGCCTCCTCTGTTTGAAGCTGACCCAGGCCCAGGACAGCAACAAGGCACCACCATTTATGCTAGAACTGGCTCCCACATTCATGTCATTAACCCCCTGCAGCCTCTGGTGTCATCCCGAGACCCTCTCCCTGTCCCCAAAGGCACACTGGCCTCTTTCCCATTCACAATCTGGCCTCTGAAGCCAGCAGAAAAATATATTTGTGGCAGCAAATGGATACCTAGTGAAGACCAACCTGCCATATATACAAGCTAATCATTGCTTTCTTACAGGGCCATCAGGGCCATTTGCCAGGGCACTGACTTGTCACCAGGCCTGCCATCGCCTCAGCCCACAGTGAATCAGAGAAGGAATTCATATTGCCCTAGAATTGGCTTTTCTGTTCTTGTTTTAGCCTGGAGGAAAAAAAAAATACAACACCAAGCCTCGCAAACAGTCTCTTCCAGAAAGTTAAAACATTCACACCCCTGTTAGCCAAAGGACCCCCAGTTTCTCTAGTTAAACAAAGAAAGAGAAAAGCTAACAGCATTCAATCCCATAAAGCCTGAATACATGGACCTGGCTCAGCTGAGAGCAAAAAAATGGCACCTGTCATTTTGGATGCCTGTTTGCCATGGTCTCCCCACCTCCTCTTAACATTCCCTACGCACAACCTTCATCCATTGCACCTATGCTGAACTGAATAAAACAAGGTTAGCACAAGGTGTCCTCAAGGGTTGATATGGAAAGAGAGAAAGCAGCCAGGTGGAGTGTGGCAAAGCAAAATTCAAGTCAGCTGTTGGGAGTCGTGCAGGTGACAGGAACAACAGTTGTTGTTCAATAACAATCAGTTGTCACTGGATATTACAATTTTTCCAATCAGGAGAATGCCTTCCTTAGAGCTGCAGGCCTGCTCTGAGCTTTTAGGGACACCTCCTTGCCCACCTCTGACTGTCCTGGGGCTGTGCCTGCACAGCTCCCAACAGCCACTTCTCATTCTGCAACCATTCTGAGCACCTGAACCCTGGAATTCTCTTCCCAAATAGCACTCACTCCAATAGCAATATCTGATTAAAAAAATTAATAACAACAGGATGCCTAACAATATTTGAATAGTTTGGGGTATAAAATGTCTCAAATATTGCATTACTCATTGTTTATATGAAATTCAGTATTACTCTGCACTCCGGTGTTTTATTTGCTGAATCTGGCCCCTCTGTACCTCAGCTCTGTCTTCCTAAGAGAGCACCCTGTGCTGGCTGCTGGGAAGGGCACAGGGGCTGCAGTGCTCCTGTAGATAGAGCACGGGACAGTGAAGAGCAGCAGGCTGCAGGCCAGGGCTTCTCTGCCCAGTCTTCCTGGAAATCTCAAGGGCAGGCTTGACAATGTTAAAAGCAATCTGTCAGCATGGCATCCCAGGCTGAACACATCTGACCTACATTTTAAGAAATGCTAGATTTCTTTAACACATCATTCAGTCCAAACAATCCCCGCAGGCCCTGACCTCTGCTAGGAGGCAATTCTAGCCCTGTGTTCCTATTCTGAACCCTACACTGCAACAAAGCCCTATTGCGTAGGAAGCCTTAAGCCCGCAGGAAGAAGAGCATGTGCAGTGGAAAGCCGCGGCCGCTCCTACCTCGCAGTGATGCACCCTATGTGGAGCCCAGCAGAGGCGCAAAGAGTTGAGTCACAGGGCGAGTTTGCGGAAGAGACGCCGCCAGTCCTACACTTCAGTGCTCACGTAGAGAGACAGCAAATGCAGTCGGGCTGAGACACACTAAATGATGTTGTCCAAACCCATACTCTTGAACCCAAGTCGGCCAATTCCTAGCCTAGCGCTCTCTTTGTACCACGTCGATGTGGCTTCTCCTCTTCAGGGATCCCTTACGGATGGAGCAAATAGCAGGTTCCTTTCCCACATTTTGGCAGCAACAGCAGACTTGCTTAAAATTGTGCTTCCAAATAAATAAATAAGGGAGAGAGGCAGGGCAGAGAGAGAAAGAAAAGAAGTCGTCTCCCTCCCCAAACTTCTGGAAAGTAAGAAAAACAAACCACTCCAAAAATATAAAAACATCCTCAAAACCAAGAGGGTAACAAGAGCCTACAAACTGTGCGTTATGTGAGGCCTCCTCATCACTGAAGTGAGGTACTAAATATAGAACCAGAGGGCCCTCAAAAGATCTCCAAGGCCCTTAACCAACTCAAGCATCCAATCTGTAGGTTCTCTTCCTTTTCACTGGGGAGCCCCAGGGTGCAAAGGCCAAGAAGGAAGGCAGACTGCTGAGGCCAGCAGGAGCTCACTCCCGCAATGAGACTGACCTGAACTGGATAAAATATGGCCTGCAGGGTGGGGAGAGTCTCAGTGAAGAAGTGGTCCCAGACTTCAGCCAGAACCTCAATGCAATTTTCACCTACATGGGGGCGAAAAGATGGGAGGGAGAAAGAAAGACAAGCACTTGTCATTACTTGTAGGATCAGCCAAGAGATAGTTCCACATAAAATACACAGGTGCACATGCTGGAAAACTTGCAGCCAGGAGCTGTGAAAGTCCAGAGCGCAGGGCCGTGGTACTGCATGCTGGTCATCCCTGGCTAATGGCACCAGCTAGTCTCAGGGCAGAAATACACCTGGTCTCAGGAAGCTGGCGAAACTCACACCTCACTAGCAAGACTCTAAATGCAAGGAACAGCAATTGGGGTGGGGAAGGTGAGAGGGAGAGCACATTTCCAGTGTGTGGGATTGAGTGGGTGCTATGGTGTGGATGTGGTTTTTCCCTCGAGGGTTCACATGTAGGGAGTTTGGTCCCTCAGTGGCAATGTTAACAGGCAGAGGGACCTTTCAGAGGTAGAGCCTGGTGGAAGGCGGTTAGGTCATTGGGACAGTGCCTCAGGAGGGATTAATGCTTGTCTCATGTGAGGAGTTAATGAGTTATTTTATTGCAGTGTGGGCTGTTATAAATGAGGGAGCCTGGGGGCAGGCATTTGGCAGCATCCCAGTTCGGAGTGCCTGGCATCAAGTCCCGCCTCTGTTTCTGATCCAGCTTCCTGCTAATGAGTACCCTGGGAAGCAGCAGGCGATGGTTCAGGTAGCTGGGTCCTTGACACATCTATGCCCCTATGGGAGACACAGGCCCAGCTCCTGGCTTTGGCTTGACTCAGCCCTGGTTGTTGTGGGCATTTGTGGAGTGAACCAGGGGATAGATCTCTTGGTCTGTCTCTGCCTTTCAAATAAAATGAAAATAAGTAAATTTTTAAAAACTTTGAAAGAACAATATTGAGCCCTGATCTCCCTGCCTTCCTCCCTCCATGTGATCTCCTCTGCACACCACTGTGATGCCACCTGCCAGGAGGCCTTCACCAGAGGCTGAACCAATGGCGCTGCTCCATCCTGGACTCACAGCCTCCAAAACTGAGCTGAATGAACTTCATTTCCTTGTAAAGTACCCCAGCCTCAGTTATTTGGTTACAGCAATAGAAAATGGACTGATAACAGGTAGAAAGACCGGGTTGAAAATATGCAAATAGGACTTTCTATGCTGCAATCCAGAAAAGAAAGCCAGATCATATAATGGTCATCATCATGTGAGTGGTTCCAACACGATCAAGCACTGTGCTAAACTACTCATCTATAACATATCTCATGGATAGACTTTGTTACCCCATTTTATGGACTCAGGGAGGCCAAGCAACTGGCCCAAAGTCACAGAACATAGATGGGATCCCAAAAGCCATGTTCTTGACCACCTTAATCCAGGAAGATCAGGTGCATAATTACATACTGTTTCATTTACATACTACCTAAGACGTGGGCTCTATCTAAGGTTGAGCAGTCAGTTGAGAGAGGCAGAAAGAAGATTGGAAACTGTCACTTTCACCCACTGCTTTTTAGTAACTGGGAGAGAAGCACTGTCTAAAAGGCCATCTGCAAAACACAGGCCCAACCTCCTGATTCTGTGCTAACTCACACTTAGGATCAGGAAGCCCGAGCCACGGCCAAGAGCACACCTCCAGCACAGAGCACAGAGGTCACCCACACCACCGGAAGGCTGTGCAAGGAACTCTGCACCTGCAGGAAAGGCACACAGCTGGCACAGAGGAGCCTGCACCACAGCGGCTGTTTAATGACCTAGATAACAGAGCTGATTGGGCATTGTCTTCACTCATCCCAGGCAGAGAAACTGGGTCAGCCAAGATTAGACGCCCAGAGACATGTTTGCAAAACACTGCCAGTTCCACTGAATAAATCTTGAAAGATTCATTTAGCATCTTCTGTCGATTAATTTAATGGACAATAAAAGCAGTGGCTGGGGAGAGAACAAGGGCACTGACTAGTAGTGAGCAGGTCCAACAGTGAGCAGGTTTGGAAAGGTCAGAGTGAAATGCACTGGAGAAAATACAAGCCCGTGGTACCCTCTACTTTCCCTTGCAAAGCACTAGTTACACATTGTTGGAATTGCTTATTTACTTCCCTGTCTACTCAGTAGAACAGGACTGAGTACACAGGCCTATCTTTCCTGCTCACTACTGTATTGCCACTGCTTAGCACACCGATAAACTGAATCTTTGAATGAGAGGCCGGCGCTGTGGCATAATAGGCTAAGCTTCTGCCTGTGGCGCTGGCATCCCATGTGGGAGCCAGTTCATGTCCCAGCTGCTCTTCTTCCTATCCAGCTCTCTGCTATGGCACTGGGAAAGCAGTAGAGATGGCCCAAGTCCTTGGGCCCCTGCACAGGCATGGGAGAACCAGAAGAAACTCCTGGCTTCTGGCTTTCGATTGGCCCAGCTCTGGCCATTGTGGCCATTTGGGGAGTGAACCAGCAGATAGAAGACCTTTCTCTCTGTCTTTCTCTGTCTGTAACTCTACCTCTCAAATAAATCTTTTTAAAATAATCTTTGAATGAATGAATGAATGGCAAACACCAACTGTATAGGTTTTTGCAGATGCCAGGGTTGGTGGGTGGAGGGAGGTCCCATGTAACCCAAATATGAGATGGTATGGAGCAGGACCTCACAGTTGGTATAAATCTTAGGGTAAAGAAAAACTCCATACCTGGACTACACAGCCCGGGGGAGCTGTTTCCCTGTGTGTTCATCCTCTTTTGTATTCCCTCCAGCCTTTGGGCTCCAACTATGCAGATCTTAGCTCAGCCTTTCACATTGGTCATCCTCCTTCCTGCCACAGGGCCTTTGTGTGTGCTAGTTCCTCTCCTGTGACTGCTCTTTCTCTCTCCTCTTTACCTAACACACTTCTATTGTCTTTCTAGATTTAGCTCAAACTTCACTTCTACAGGAAAAATGCTCATATCTCTCTACTATGGATTATATTCTTAGTACTAATCCTGGTTACAACTTTATTTTTGGTGATTACTTGATTAACTCCTGTCTCCATTACCCATCTATGAGCACCATGAGGCCTGTATACCTATGATGGTTTTGCTCACCATTGTGTCCCCTATACCTATTACAATAACTGGATATAGCAAATAGCCAACAAATGTGTTACTGAATCATTCAACCAATCAATAACCATCCTCTTTCAAATGTAGGCTATGCAAGTTCACTGCTGGGAGGAGGTGGTGAAGTCAAAAGGCCCATCTTGGGGGCCAGCACTGTGGCACAGAGGGTTACGCCGCCACTTGCAATGTCAGTATGCCATATCAGGGTACCAGTTCAAGACCTGGCTGCTCTGCTTCCCATCCAGCTCCCTGCTAATTTGCCTGGGAAAACAGAGGAAGATTGCCAAGTATTTGGGACCTTGTAACCCACATGGGCGCTTCATTGGAGTTCTTGGCTCCTGGCTTGACCTGGCCCAGCCCTGACCATCACAGCTATTTGGGAAATGAACCAGTGGATAGAAGATCTCCATCTCTCTCTCTCTCTCTCTCTCTCTGTCTCTGTCTCTGTCTCTCTTTCTCTCTCTACCTCTCTATCACTCTGCCTTTCAAATAAATAAAAAATTTTTTTTAAAAAAAGCATCTGAAAAGTTAGGTCATCTGGTAGCCTAAGAGAAGGCTGGCATCTGGAACATGTACCTCAAATGGGAAAAGGCTTCTCCATCTCCTTTGTGGATGGACATTTTCCTAAGCCTTCCACAGCCAAGACAGAGGCCCATCGCACCTAAAGGACAGAGAGTCTTACAAGTCAATGCTGGTGCCTATTTCCTCTCTTTCAATACCAAGGTAGAAAGCACATTAGCATGAGGTACTCCTTCCACCTGGCAGCAACAAGGGGCCTCCCAGGAACCTGGGTCGAATTGCTGGCAGCAAACTTCGGCAAGTCCTGGGGGTGCTGAGAAGCATTCAGAGAAGCATGTCAGAAGAGACCCAAACACACACACACACACACAAAGAGTAGCCCTGGGGAGGAAAGAGTTAAAGGAAACAGAGGACTTTACTTCCGGAGATAGCCCTGAAGGGGATTCAGCTCCCTACAAAGATAGAAGGAGTTGGAAGGAAGGTTGTAGATGACTGTCCTATAAAATTTGTCCTCTAATGTGCCACAGGAGTGGAGATCATCAGAAGTATATAGGTGGGTATAAGAAACTTCCTCAAGGTCAAGGTCACCAACCCTCCAGGAAAGATCACTGAAAAGAACACAGCACCTCCTGCCTACGAGGGAGCAGCGAATGAGTAAGAGTTGCCATCTGTTCTTTCTGCAGCCGTCAGGCAAGGGTGGACAAATATGTAAATACAAAAATAAACACATTGATAAAGTGGAGTTTGCTACATTTCCAAACTTTACTGGGTTTGTAGCTGCAAAATCCTTTTATCCAAACAAAATCCTTCTTGGTGTTCCACTGAAACAAACAAAAAAAGCAGAGATGTTCAAGTTGAAGATGGGGAAGTGCCTTACAGGTTCCCTGCATGCCTACCCACTGTGCAGCCAGGACCCTGACACCCAGAACTCTGGGGCTACAGAAAACCCATGGAGCACACCCATCCTGGTGCTCTCCGACCATGGCTGTGGAGCAGAGGCGCAGCATCTTGGCCTATCTTTGTTCATCCGCTCTGTCTCCATTTCTGAGCTTTCACTCTGAATACATCTCCATTGAGGATCATATGAGTGAGACAGTCAACTTCCCTTTTAAGGGCATTTGAATCTCTGCTTTTCCACATTTCCAGGAGCTTGCAGTGACTCCCCCAGATGACTGACGTACAAATAATGTGGCCAGGGAAATTGTTTCCTTTCCCTCCCCTTGTCTGGGCAGCATCAGAAGAGCCACCAAGGTCCCAGTCAATGCAAGTCGCTGCAAAATAAGAGGCTTCCATTGACAGATGAATGGATAAAGAAAATGGTATATCTGGGGCCGATGTCGTGGTGCAGTAGGTTAACCCTCCGCCTGCGGCACCAGCATCCCATGTGGGTGCCGGCTTTAGTCCCAGCTGCTCCACTTCCAATCCAGCTCTCTGCTGTGGTCTGGGAAAGCAGTAGAAGATGGCCCAAGCCCTTGGTTCCCTGCACCCATGTGGGAGACCAGGAAGAAGCTCCAGGCTCCTGGCTTTGGATTGGCCAAGCTCCGACCATTGCAGCCAACTGGGGGAGTAAACCAACAGAAGGAAGATCTCTTTCTGTCTCTCCCTCTCACTGTCTGTAACTTTACCTCTCAAATTAAATAAAATCTTTAAAAAAAGAGAAAATGGTATATCCATGCAATGAAAAATCATTCAGCTTTAAAAAGGGGGGGGGGACCCTACCACATGCTATGTACCATTTGGATGAACTTTAGAGGACTTTATTTATGTGTGAAATCAGCCAGTAGGACAAATACTGTAAAGTTCCACTTATATGAGATACCTAGAGTAGTTGCAACTATGGAAACAGAAAGTGCAATGGTAGCTATCAGGGGCTGGGGGGAAGGAGACAGGTATGGAGTTTTAGATTTGCAAGATAAGGTTGAAATCTGTTACATGGGCATGTCAACATAGTTAGCACTACAGAACTGTAAAATGGCTAAAACGGTACATTGTATGTTATATGCTTTTTATCATTATTTTTAAATGCTGAGGGTGTGGTTAGTGTGTATTTATCAGGTTGAAAAAATCACAGCATAGATATATTCAAGGGAGACAACCGATCCAGCAGAGTCTCCAACACCAAAATGTTAGTTTCAAGCCTCTATTCCTCCAACGGTTTGATGAGTAGTTACTGTGTGTCAAGCACTGCAACTTTCTAATGTCAGCTTTTCAAGTTTCTTTCTGCCTTGTGTTTCTAGGGGCCACTTTATAGAACGTTAGTGTCTTTCCCAGAAATGGGAAGGAAAAATGGGACTGGAAGCAGATTTGACTACAAACAGAGGTCATCAGGCTGGAAAAGAGTAGAAGGAACCAGCAGGCTTCCTACTGTGGGCCAGGTATCATGTTACACCATTTAAGTGCTTTATACTCCCTACAGCCTCTTGCCCATTTCATTACTTATTACTTTAAAAATACAAACAGGGGCCAGTGTTATGGCATAGCAGGTAAATGCTGGCATCACAGATGGGCACCATTTTTTATCTTGGCTGCTGTACTTCCAATCCAGCTCCCTGCTAGAGGACTGGGAAAGGAAGCAGAAGATGGCCCAAGTACTTGGGCTCTTGCCACACACGTGGGAGACTCGGAAGAAGCCATCTGGGGAGTGAATCAGTGAATGAAAGACCTCTCTTTTTCTCAGTCTCTTCCTCTTTCTGTAACTCGGACTTTTAAATAAATAAATAAATAAATAAATAAAACTGGGACTCAGAGAAACTGGTCATTTGGCAAAAATCACAAAAGACATAAATGGCAAGCTACAAGCAGACCCCACATTGGAGGCAGCTAAGGGAAACTTGGCAGTCATGGGTTGGGCAATTCTCACCTCCGGAGCCATCTCCACCTTCATTCCTTTATTTTCTATCCTGTCAGTCAGACTTGGAAATCATAACATGAGGAAATTTCTCTTTTTCTATCAAGTCATGCCCTGTTAAACAGGTGCCTGCTTATTAACCTAATGTCTCCCAAATGGAGAGGACTTCTTTGTCTTCTATCATCCTCCAAAATATTACAAAGGTGGAGGCCGGCGCTGTGGCACAGTAGATTAACCCTCATCCTGCAGCACTGGTATCCCATATGGGTGCCAGTTCTAGTCCCAGCTACCCCTGTTCCGATCCAGCTCTCTGCTACGGCCTGGGAGGGCAGTGGAAGATGGCCCAAGTGCTTGGGCCCCTGCATCCATGTGGGAGACCTGGAGGAAGCTCCTGGCTCCTAGCTTTGGATAGGCACAGCTCCGGCCTTTGTGGCCATCTGGGGAATGAACCAAGAGAAAGAAGGCCTTTCTCTCTCTCCCTCTCACTGTCTGTAACACTACCTCTCAAATAAATAAATAAAATCTTTAAAAAAAATATTACAAAGGCTAATAGGAAATGGCCTGGGGCATATCATGGCAGAAGCCACAGTATAACATCCCATCAATGGTGAGCACCAGGATATATCTCAGAATAGTCTTCCTTTGATAAGGTCTCCAACAAACTCCACCCCAATCCCACTTCATTTTCCAAACACAGTTCTGATTTGTAAGGTCATGAGTGGCTGACCCAAAAAGTAGTGCTACTACCAAGTTGGAGAAGGAAGAGACGGGTGACTCACGTGTCTGGAGTCTGCCAGCTTTGGACAGAAGCATCTCAGCTGTGCAAACATCACAGACTGAGTCATGGAGGCCCCCGTCTATGAGGGCTGCCTGCTACTTGCCTTCACACATCTTGATCTTCTCCTCCACAAAGAACAGGCCTTTTGCGAGAAGCTGGTTCTGCCAAAAGAGAATGAAGAACACAAGAGTTGGGCAGCTGCAGAGTGCAAGTGATCAATCCCCTTCTGCTTCCAATGGACCAGGGTCCAGAGTTCCATGCACCTGTGTGCTCGTTGTGCCCCAGGTTTAACAAGTCTTTCATCATCTTGGGAGACCGAGGCCTCAGGAGAGTCAGAGAGATATTCCATACCCAAAGAGCTGGTGAGACAAAAGGCAAACTCAACTGGTCTCATCCCTCTAACCAGCAAAGAAGACACAGAGCAAGCTTGGCTGAACTCACTGCTATTCACATCTAATGTCCTTGAGACCCTGAATGATCTACATTCACACACAAAAAATGGTAAATTATGCAAAAATGATTGATTTTTTAAAATATAAATTTAGAGCTTCTCACACCAGCATAAGAGAGACTGCATGCAAAATCTTAAGCAGCATGACAATGTGTCCATCACTGACTGAGTGTGTGGGAAAGCTGTGGAAAGACAGAGCAGTCAAGACCTCTTGTAACTGCAATGAACAACTGCTGAGTTTCTGTGTGTATCATCTCTAGTATACAATGTAACTCATTTAATTCCATCCTGATGGTTGGTGCTCTTGTCTTGCTTTACTGAGGTTCAGTGAAGAGACCTGACCACAGAAGGCAGAACAGATCTCTTTCCACTGCTTTGTTGCCTTCTAGGAAGTTTTCCCAGCCAGACTGCTTCCTTCCCTCGCAGGGATACAGCTGGCCCTTCAGATGCTCAGCATTAGTGACGATTGATGCTTTGCCACTCATAGGTCAGGATCAGATTACCAATGGCCCTCTTTGCAGGGGAGGAGGGGACAGAGTGTCCTACAGACAAACCTAACGCATTCCTCAGCATTTGCCTTTATAAAACCCTAAAACCCTGTTCCAGTGATAAAGAGAGCATGCAAAATAGACTGTCTAGAACTTGGATATCAGACAGATACTCTATTTCCAGCATGGCTGATATTTTTTTCCCATACTTACTATTTGACTCTTATTCTATTTCTTTTTAAATTTCTTTTTACTTTTACTGACACATAGTTACATATATTTATGTGGTACATTGTGACATTTCAACACATGCAGACAATATGGAATGATCACACTAGAGTAATTAGCACTTCATATCACCTCAAACAGTTTTTTGTATTGGGAACATTCGAAGTCCTATTAGCTATTCTGAAATATACTAGAGTACGCCAAAAAGTTCACAGAAAACATAATTAAATATTTATTTTATGCAATAAAAAATTTAAAATTCATACATTTTTAATAATATGCATTTTCCAGGAACTTTTTTAAGACCCTTTGTACATGTGAATGTCTTGTACCAAAATGAACACATATTTTTAAAAAGTTATTTGAGAGACAGAGATCTTCCACCCACTGGTTTTCCCTTGATGCCCACAAGAACAGGGGCCATTTTGGGCTGAATCCAGCAACCAGAACACAATCTGGGTCTCCCAAGTGGGTGGCAGGAACCAACCCAAGTACTTGAGCCATTATCACCTGTTGCCTCCCAGGATATGCTTTGGCAGGAAGCTGGAATCCAGAGCAGAGCCCAGTATTGAACATAGGGACTCTGATGTGGGACATCAGAATGTTTTAACTGACATTTTAACTACTCAGCTAAATGCCCACTTCCTAATAAAATATTTTATATAAGGTACTGTCACATTTCTATGACAGACAACAAATAAACCAAATTTTGTAATTCTACTGAGAATTGCAAGATATGACCTAATTTGAAGATTTGGTTGTCATTGAGTTTCAGAATGGCAGATGAAACCTGAATCAAAGTTGGAGCAACATCGTATAGGAGTACAGCAACTTTATTAAAGAAAACAATCAATTCCGTCAAAAAGAATCACAGAGCAGACAGGCAGTTAAGATGATGCCCTACCCTTCCCTCGAGCTCCCAGCCAAGCAAATGCACCCCAGCAGTTTCTGGGTCAGACAGCAAGAGAACACCTTGGCTCCAAATGCAGGCCATGATGGTCTTGTGACAGCCACGCCAGGTGTGAGTGGATAACAGTGACTCCGCCTGAATGCTGCACAGCAGATTCCAGCTGTGCTCGGGGATCTCTGCCCTGGTCCCTCTCACCTGGTGCAGGTGAGGCTCTCAGAACGTGCCCTCAGCATCCCTTGCAAGGGGCTCCTTGACACCACCCTCTCCCCACCTCCAGTGTCAGTGCCAATGTCCCTGCCTTCTTCTAGAACTATTTACAAATGCTCCTTAAGATCAGATACCCCAGGTGCATCTCCAAATGTAAGAGCAATGCCCTTGGATGCAGTTCTCATCACTCTGTTCCGTCACTAGAATTATCTGTACCTCACAGGGTGCAGGGGAAAGTGGAAGCCCTGAGAGAATAAAAATCTAATCCCAGTTATAGCATGAGTTAATGACAGAAATGAATCCATGCTACACATCTGTTAGGATTTTAGGTCCTTCAGGTGGGGACCATTTCTTATTTTAGTACCCCAGCTCCTAGTACAGTGCCTAGAACATAGCAGTTACACATTATATACATAATATATAATACAAATATTTATATACAATATATTAATACTATAATATATATAGTCTATGTTAGTGATAAAGATAATTTTTAAATTTTTAACAAGATGTCTAATATAGGGTCCCCAAATCCACTGCCATTTTCTTCATTTGGTAAAAATTCCTTTGGCTTTTAAGGAAAAAACTTCAAAACTTGGACTAGAATCTCCTTCCTTCTGCTTTCTAAGGTTTCCTCTTTCTTGGTTTTTTCCCCCCCGGATGTGTGTGTTGTTGTCTTGGGTGGGGGGTTCATTTTAGATATTTTCAAGGAAAAGAAGTTATTCTTGTAGGATGAGAAACAATAAAGCAAGCATCTTATTAATTTCCCCACAATATGCAGCATGGAAATTCTGCATTTTAAACCAAAATAAAAAACTTGGGGTAAAAAGGGGCCTTAAGGATCATGAGTCTCGCCCCTCACCCCTGTCCTGTGGTCAAGGGCACTTGGTCACTCACAGTTTTGATGGCAGTTAAGGTAGACCCACTTTCCAAGAAGCTAAAGTCCCTTCAAACCCTTCCAGAAGATTCATAAACCACTAGGAGTTTTACAATTTTGGCTCTTCGCTTGCAGCTGAATAAACTGAGGCTAGAAGTAGGGTCTCCCTCCCCCAAATTCCAATAAAGCATGGGGGGGTCTTAGACCCTCTGCTACTCTCTTATTTAGCACCTGCTTTCAGAGTAAGGAGTCTGGGGCAGCCTAGTGCCCAGCTCCCCTTTCTCTGAAGGATTCCCAGCCACACATTCAATGCAGCTATGCCATCTCATTTATTTGCCAACAATTTAACCACATCTTTGGCTTAGCTGTTGGGGCCCTCATGCCTCAAATGGAGCCAACCATCACCTCTGCAGGACTTCGCAGTCTCATGGGTGCCTGTGTTTCAAAGCATCCTGCCTTGCTCAGGGCCTGGCACCCTGCAATTTGGCATAAGGCTCTTCAGCTTCCATCTTCAATTCTTTTTTTTTTTAATTTATTTGACAGAGTTAGACTGTGAGAGAGAGAGAGCGAGAGAGAAAGGTCTTCCATTCATTGGTTCATCCCCCAAATGGCCGTTATGGCTGGAGCTGCACCGATCTGAAGCCAGGAGCTGGGTGCTTCCTCCAGGTCTCCCATGCGGGTGCAGGGGCCCAAGCACTTGGGCCATCCTCCACTGCCTCCCTGGGCCACAGCAGAGAGCTGGACTGGAAGAGGAGCAACTGGGACAGAATCCAGCACCCATATGGGATGCTGGTGCCGCAGGTGGAGGGTTAACCAAGTGAGCCACAGCGCCGGCCCTCCATTTTCAATTCTTGATAATTTTACCTTTGCATTTCTTTTTGATAAGTTGATTCTGATTGGTCAATGAGCACACGCTGGAGGCCTGGAGCCTCAGATCCTCAGTGGTCCTGGTTCCTACCACAACCCTGGCAAGGTGTTCAGGCCTTGCTCTGAAGCCCCTGGAGCCTGCACCGTACCTGGCCTCCACCTCCCAACCCTAATTCCCAGGATGATGTCATGGATTTCTTCGCAGGGGCATAGATGCTAGTCAAGAAGGTCAGGACTGAGCATGCACCCTGCAGCATCTTGGGGGAGAGGCATGGTGACAGCCATCCCTGCCCAGGCCTGTGGGGCATTTGCTGGCAACTCAGTGGGAACTTCTTGCCCAGGCCCAATCTGCCTGGCACACTGCAGAGGTTGCAATCTCTTGAGGGTTACCCACTTGCTGTGTGGTGCCATGGGAGGCTCATAGGGAAACTGACTTCATCCTCTGCCCCCAGCGAGGTCATGTTTGCATTTAGCCCTGAATCCTACAAATTACAATTCCCAGCCTGTCTGCTGTCCTTTCACCTACGGACATGCCAACTTGACATCTGCAGGGCTGATGCATGCTCAAATGTTTTGAGAGACAGGGAGGGAAGGAGAGGAGGAAGGAAGCTAGGCTAGACTTGGGTGCTATCTTGCCTTCCATGTCTTAGGAAGTGTCCATTCTTTCTGGGACATAGGCCACACATACTTCACAGTATTCCTGACAATGATGGACTCTGGAAGGTTCTGAAAAAAATGTTTGCTGCTGAGCAGTGGTGATGGAGCTGGATGGGAACAGAACTGGAGAAATCCGATTTTTCTCTTGTCCCATGCCCTGCCTGATGGCACAGCCCTATCACTTCCCCAGCATGAAGCTTCAAACCAGCAAACAGCCACTTGCAACAATAGCCATGCAGGAAGTGACTTGGGACTTGGGAAGAAGTCCACTGTTACTGACTGCACCTTCCCCCAACCCCGCCCCTCAGTGAACTCATGTGGCCTCAACAGCCCTTCAATAAGGTGGTGGAGGAGCCTGCAAGTGAAAACAAAGCTGATGTTTCTGCTCTTTCTAAGACATAGAAAAATGGGCTGCAAACAGAAAAATGAGACTTTGTTGGAGAAAAATGCATTTGAGGATGCTTAAGGGAAGGTATCTGAGACCGCCCAGCCTTCTGAAAAGACCCAGCTATACACCCTTGCAATCACGGAAAGTGAGGTGGAGGAGGAAGGGGAGAGCAAAGGTGAGGGCAGAAGTTTGTGGTATGGAGCTGCTCGGCATTGTATTCTTCCTGCCAAGCGACACCTCCTCAGCTGCAGAAAATGGGTAGGGAAGAAGGCGAAAGGGCAGGGAGAATGATGTTGATCTCTCCTCCCAGAAGGAATCACCACCACACAGAGCAGGAATTGTGTATGTGCTAAGGCTGCTAATGCTTTAGCAATGATGACAGTGACAACAGTAAGCATGATGGTGACAGTGATGATGGTGATGACAGCACCCTGGATAGCAGAGCTCTTTATTGATTTGTACTGTGTCAGGCACTATATTATACTCTTTTCACACATTATCTCATTTTACCGTTAGCCACAAACCTATCTATCCCCTTTTCACAAAGGAAGAAACAGAGGCAACTAGTAAATGGAGACCAAATTTGTACCCAGGCTGGTTTGAATCCAAAGCCTATGCCCCTCCCCCCACAACCTGTGCATTATAGTCCTCTGGGTTACTTTAGGAATATTCATAAAAATACTAAGACACAAATAGCTCTCATTGTTGACTACTCACTTTATATACGTTACTTCACTTCAGAACCACATCAACCTGATGCACTAGGTACCATGATGACAACTAGACTACTACTAGGAAAACAGACTCAGAGAGGTGAAGCAATAAGCTTGTGGCCACACAGCTCATCTGTGTCCCAGCAAGGAGTGGGGTCCAGACCCAGCTGGCAGAAGGGCAGGTGCTTTGAGTCATCATGCTCTCCTGGCCTGAAGAGGCTTCCTGCATCCTTGCCCGTTAGAGAAACAGCTGGGACCCCTTTCAGTTCAGAGATTGGGGGCAGTTGGGTCAGCAACCTGAGGCCACGTAACTTGCTCCTTTCCATCCAGACAGGTTGTTTCTGCTGTCAGCTACCCAACTTCAACCTCTCCAAAAGTACATTTCAGGGCTCCTCCCCTCTCCAATGTCTGGCAAGAGCAACACCTGGCCCCCAGGTGGATCCCACTCCTGAATGAGACTTTTTTTCCATGTCCCGGAGGGGCTTAGCAGCTGTGTTGCTCTGCCTCCCAAGAATAGCCAACAATTCCATGTGTTTCTGGTGAAATCAGTAATTTCAAAGGTTCTTGTTGTGTTGGCATGAACCCAGGTGTGGAAATCATGGGCCACCTCCATTTTTTTTCCCCTTCTGTGACTCTGAAAGTCTGACCATCATCTCTAACGAGGTCTATGTTTCCTGCGAACCTGGATGCCTTCCTAGACAAGCAGAAAATGTCTTACACACACAGTGTACTTCCAGGCCCAGAGAATTCCTAAAAAAAAAAAAAAAAAAAAAAAAAAAAAACAGTCCTGGTATGTGTGGATTTGATAAGAGCCCAATAGAGAAATCCCCTGACCAGAGATGAGGTGATTAGAATCTCGGAACTAATGCTAATTCTGCATTTTGCACCTTTTTAGCAATAACAAAGAGGGTGAACTTGGGCTTCTAAAAATTGTTTTATAAGGAGGCAAGAAAATAGTCTATGTCTGATTTGCTGGATCCTCAAAATCAAAAACAACAGCAATCAAAAATAACCCTGAAACTCCTCTCAGAGGGTTTTTCCAGGGAATGCCTTAAGGGCAGTTTAATATTTAAAGTATAATCCAAGAGAAAATTCTTCTGTGGCCAGGTGATTGCTGTTGTGTCATTTGTTCTACCTTTTCCTAACAGAACAATCTTAGACAAATAACCCCCTTCTGAGCTCAGCTGCAGCTTCTGTGACAGAGAGCTATATGATAATAGGATCTTCAGCATCCGTTGTCAGGAGGAATCCATGAGTGTAAAGCAATCTTGGGCTCGAGCGTGCATCAGGATCTTGGAGGACTGAGGATGGGGGTTGTGGTGCAGCAGGTTAAACCATCCTAAACCTTGGGACTCCTGCATTCCATACCAGAGTGCCTGGGGGAGTCTCTCCTCCACTTCTGATCCACCTTCCTTCTAATGCACACCCTGAGAGGCAGCAGGTGATGGCTCAAGCACACGGATCCATGCTACACACATGGGAGACCCAGATGTGGTTCCTGGCTCTGGCATGACCCAGTTCCAACTATTGTAGGCATTTGAGGAAGGAACCAATAGATGGAAGCGCTCACCCCACCCCTACTTTGCCTTTCAAATAAATAAAAATAAAATAAACATTAAGAATCAAAATAAACAAAAGAATCATGGGGGCCAGCATTTTGGCACAATGGGTTAAACTGCCACTTGCAACATATGAATTCACCCCATATGAGTGCAGGTTCAAGTTGTGGCTGCTCTGCCTCTGATCCAGCTCCCTGTTAATGCATCTGGGAAAGCAACAAAAGATGGCCCAAATGCTTGGGCCCCTGCACACATGTGGGAGACCTGGATGGAGCTCCTGGTTCCTGGCTTGGCCTGGTGAAGCCTTAGACACTGTGGCCATCTAAGGAGTGAACCATCAGATAGAAGAACTCTGTT